>NC_092815.1:104420531-104578031 GCF_023375885.2 Dermacentor andersoni
CCACCGGCGACCTCGCGGATTGGATCAAGCACCTCGCGCTTATTTATGCGGCGGCCCGACTGGGTGGCTATCGTAGCGCAACCGACTGACGTCTGCCGACACTGCGGGATATTCACGGCTGCTTCGCAGCTCATTGTTCTATGACTGTAAAAAATGCGCGAATGGGTGGGGCGCGGTTGAAGCATGCTATCACGCTGCCATGCATTAAATGGATACCTAATTTTCCACCAATATATCGGGATACTGCAATACTTCATGCTGCTGCTGCGTGTCTCACTGGCGAGCAGGCAGGCGCTGTGCCTCTTCGAGGGACAGTATACTGAATACTGGTACTGAATTATTCGGCAAGTTCTTCCAGTTAACCTCCCTGCCTTTCGAATCTCATTTTCTATCTATCTATCTATCTATCTATCTATCTATCTATCTATCTATCTATCTATCTATCTATCTATCTATCTATCTATCTATCTATCTATCTATCTATCTATCTATCTATCTATCTATCTATCTATCTATCTATCTATCTATCTATCTGTCTATCTAACGCAGTCAACACCATACTCATTCGTTACACATCCTTTAAAGAAAATTTGTCAGCTCTGACACTCATGTTCTTTTTTTCGAAATACCCATCAATATGTCTCCATATTAGAATTTATTAGAAAGACGTTTACTTCGTGTAATGAACATACTCGCACACTCAGAAGACGTTGCCGCCCGTGCCTGCAATCCCAAGGAAAACAATAAGGTTCCATTTGGTAACCCTCACAATGCAATCTCCAATTTCTTGTGGATACACGCACGAATTCCGTGTTTTGCACAGAGCGCGCAAACACAACATTATCTAAAGCAGAATCTCAAAGAAAGAAAGAAAGAAAGAAAGAAAGAAAGAAAGAAAGAAAGAAAGAAAGAAAGAAAGAAAGAAAGAAAGAAAGAAAGAAAGAAAGAAAGAAAGAAAGAAAGTTTCAATAGCAAACAAAAACGTGCCTTCATACAAGATCTTCGTTTTACAAAAAAACTGTAAAGAGCGGGCCGGGTGGCCAGCCTATTGCTTACTACTCCGTGCCATCTTCTTGTGCCTGTTCTGTTTTCACACCGACATTGAGTAGTAACTTTTCACTTTCCGCGGGAAATGAGAAATCTTACCGCAGAATTTCCAGTTAGAGGTATCACTTCGTTTGGGTAGGGGCACTGCACTTAGTGATGATGTTAAGACATAAATTGTACCATCACTTGTACTATTGACGCGTGTGAACAGAATAATATAAAGGTAGCAAAACTCTGATGGCACTGTACGGACCATGCGGGAGCGTTTAACAAGTGCCGGGATTTTTGCCTTCCTCAATGAATACGTTTACGGTTGATGTACCAATAGGAGGAGGAGGAGGAGGAGGAGGAGGAAAAAACGTTATTCTTGTTCTGTACAAGGTGTTGCCACCTGCCCAGCTAGTCCCAGGTTGGGACCGGGAGGTCATGCCTCCTAGCCCTATCACGGCCGTACTGGACAGCCAGGACTTGAGGGATATGATCTGGAGATCTGATCATTCCTAAAAAACGATTCCGGGAAATGCCAGGGCCGAGCGACCCACACTCCGAGAGCATATGTTCAAACGTGCATATCTCCTTTTTGCATGCTTTGCATATAATATTCATGTCTGCAATGTCGTACCATTCCTTTATTTGTGCAGGTGAATAATAAGACTCTGTTTGTAATTGCCTAAGTGTAACTGCTTGTGCTCTGTTTAGTCTATAGTGAGGGGGTGGAAACTCCCTCCTTCCCATGTAGTAATGTTTTGTAATTTCATTGTATGTAATGAGCGTATCTCTCTGTAAGTTCTCCAATCCAGCAGAATCAAAACCATATGTAAAAGCGGCCCGGTCTGTAAGGTCGCGGGCGACGCTGTTGGCCGATTCATTTGGATTGACAGGAATACTATCAAGTGAACCAATGTGCGCCGGGAACCAATAAATGTAACGTGTAACATTTGTTTGCCTTTTGTTAATTATTTTCGCAGCCTGTGGGGCAATTTTCCCCTATTGAAAGCTCTAATAGCTGTTTTCGAGTCGCTATAAATTTCTGTAAATCTATCGTCTGTTAGTGCCAATGCAATGGCAACTTGTTCAGCGACTTCAGGTTTGCTAGTGTAGACCGTGGCGCAGTTGGTGCAATTGCCCTGATGATCCACTACTGCCGCCGCAAACTTAGTTCGATCGTTGTAGGCAGCCGAATCAACAAAGCAGGCTCCTCTGCCCCCTTTATCCATTTTCTTGATTAACGCCCTGGCTCGTGCAACTCTCCTGTGGATGTTATGTTTTGGGTGCATATTCCTGGGTAGCGGTGCAACAATTGTGTTGTCTGCGAATTCTTGATGAACTTTAGTGTACTGTGCTGGATCCGTAATCGGGTTGATCATGATCTTGTCCAGGATTGATCTTCCCGTGCTGGTTGTAGATAGTCTCGCTATTTGTGATGTTTCTTGAGCCTCCGCGATCTCCATGGTCGTGTTGTGTATTCCTAACTTGAGCAATTTTGCAGTGCTGGTTCGAACTGGGAGCCCCAATGCGCTTCTAACAACTTTCTTGATCGCTGAGTCAAGCTTCTTGAGTCGAACCTGCGTCCAGTTGTACATGGCAGCGGCGTATGAAATATGACAGAGCACGAAAGAGTTGATTAACCTGATGAGGTTATCTTCTTTCATGCCCTTGTGTCTTCCTGCCAGGCGTCTGATCATCCTGCACGCGTTATCCGCTTTAAGGGTGATTTTCTTGACCTCCATATGATTTCCACCGTTTGCATCAATGAAAAAGCCTAGTACCCTGATCACGTTGACTCTGGGTATATTGGCACCATTTTCTGTATGTAGGTGTATATTGCTTTCCGATAGAGATTTCCAGCCCTTAGGCCTGCCCCCTTTTTCACGTCTATAATGTGGCAATGGAAGAGATAATAATCTAGAGGAATTTGATATCCCAGAAGTAACGCCGGAAGAAGTAAAGAAAGCCTTGGGAGCTATACAAAGGGGGAAGGCAGCTGGGGAGGATCAGGTAACAGCAAATTTGCTGAAGGATGGTGGGCAGATTGTTCTAGAAAAACTGGCCACCCTGTATACACAATGCCTCAAGACCTCGAGCGTACCGGAATCTTGGAAGAACGCTAACATAATCCTAATTCATAAGAAAGGCGACGCCAAAGACTTGAAAAATTATAGACCGATCAGCTTACTGTCCGTTGCCTACAAAGTATTTACTAAGGTAATTGCAAATAGAATCCGGAACACCTTAGAGTTCCGTCAACCAAAGGACCAGGCAGGATTCCGTAAAGGCTACTCAACAATAGATCATATTCACACTATCAATCAGGTGATAGAGAAATGTGCGGAATATAACCAACCATTATATATAGCTTTCATTGATTACGAGAAAGCGTTTGATTCAGTCGAAACCTCAGCAGTCATGGAGGCATTGCGGAATCAGGGTGTAGACGAGCCGTATGTAAAAATACTGAAAGATATCTATAGCGGCTCCACAGCCACTGTACTCCTCCATAAAGAAAGCAACAAAATCCCAATAAAGAAAGGCGTCAGGCAGGGAGATACGATCTCTCCAATGCTATTCACAGCGTGTTTACAGGAGGTATTCAGAGACCTGGATTGGGAAGAATTGGGGATAAGAGTAAATGGAGAATACCTTAGTAACTTGCGCTTCGCTGATGATATTGCCTTGCTTAGTAACTCAGGGGACCAACTGCAATGCATGCTCACTGATCTGGAGAGGCAGAGCAGAAGGGTGGGACTAAAAATGAATCTGCAGAAAACTAAAGTAATGTTTAACAGTCTCGGAAGGGAACAGCAGTTTACGATAGGTAGCGAGGCACTGGAAGTGGTAAGAGAATACATCTACTTAGGACAGGTAGTGACTGCTGATCCAGATCATGAGAGTGAAATAATCAGAAGAATAAGAATGGGCTGGGGTGCGTTTGGCAGGCATTCGCAGATCATGAACAGCAGGTTGCCATTATCCCTCAAGAGAAAAGTGTATAACAGCTGTGTCTTACCAGTACTCACGTACGGGGCAGAAACCTGGAGGCTTACGAAAAGGGTTCTACTTAAATTGAGGACGACGCAACGAGCTATGGAGAGAAGAATGATAGGTGTAACGTTAAGGGATAAGAAAAGAGCAGATTGGGTGAGGGAACAAACGCGCGTTAATGACATCTTAGTTGAAATCAAGAAAAAGAAATGGGCATGGGCAGGACATGTAATGAGGAGGGAAGATAACCGATGGTCATTAAGGGTTACGGACTGGATTCCGAGGGAAGGGAAGCGTAGCAGGGGGCGACAGAAAGTTAGGTGGGCAGATGAGATAAGGAAGTTTGGAGGGTCAACATGGCCACAATTAGTACATGACCGGGGTAGTTGGAGAAGTATGGGAGAGGCCTTTGCCCTGCAGTGGGCGTAATCAGGCTGATGATGATGATGATGATGAATGTGGCAACTCCGATTTATGTTGGGAGCACCTGGGTCCAGTGGGTCTCAGGTATTCTTCCACCGTCTTGATCGCTTCAGTCAATGCGTCCTGTATCTGCCCTTCACTGCCACCAGCACACCATACAGTGAGATCATCAGCATAAATGGTATGGTCAATGCCCTTAATGTTGCCTAGCTTTCTGGACAGACCAATCATACACAGGTTGAAAAGGACGGGAGAGATCACCGATCCTTGGGGGGTTCCTCGATCTCCGAGCTGAACCACTTCCGAGTTTGTGTCTCCGACCTTTATCTTCGCCGTGTGTGCTTCAGGAAAGGATTAGATGTATTCAAACATCCTCAACCCGAGTCCAATGTCTTCTATTGTTTTGAGGATGTACTCATGCTTGATGCTGTCGAACGCTTTTTCCAAGTCTAATCCCAGTATGGCCTTAGTATTTCTAGAATATCCGTCGAGTATGTGGTGTTTAATTTGCTTCATGGCATCCTGCGTGGAAAGTGCGGACCTAAAACCCAGCATGTTGTGGGTGTATATATTATTGTCCTCTAAGTGGTCCTTTAGCCTGTTAAGGATTGCATGTTCAGCGACCTTCCCCACGCATGATGTAAGTGATATTGGCCTTAAGTTGTCCAAGCTTGGAGGTTTACCCGGTTTCGGTATTAGTGTAACTTGTGAAGTTTTCCATTCTTCTGGCACTTCGCCTGAGATCCATGCTTCATTGATGAAGTCTGTCAGCGATTCAATTGACGGCTCATCGAGATTGCTAAGTGATCTGTTTGTTACTCAATCAGGACCAGGGGCTGACTTTCGATTTAGTTCACTTAACACCCTCCGGATTTCGGATGGGGTGAAGGGTTGGTCGAGTTCAGGTTGAGCGGCTCCCCTGTATTCTGATGGAAGTGGCTGGTCCTGCTCATTTCTAACTGGTAGGTATTTGTCAATTAGTTGTTTGGTTACTGTTTCGATGGGCTGACCCTTAAGGGCTATGTGCATAGCTCGGGCAAGGCTGTGTCTCTGGTTGGATTTAGTGCCTTTTTCATCCAGCAGATGCTTGATCAATTTCCACGCCTTGCCGTTCCTTATTTGCCCATCGATTGACTCACAAAACTCGTCCCACTGTTGCTGGCAGAGGGTGTTACAGTATTGTTCAATTTGTTTATTAAGTTCTACGATTCTTTTTCTCAGCCTACGATTTAGTCTTTGGGCCCGCCACCTTCGGGTTATGGCTTCCTTGGCTTCTATTAAGTGGGCAAGTTTCGAGTCCATTGCCTTTACATTAGTGTCTGTAACAATTCTTTCGGACGCTGTTTTAATGTCCCTTCTGATGCCCTCACACCAGTCTCTGAGATTGAGTTTGGTGGTTTCTTTTCCGCTTTGGGCTCTTAACTTACGAAAAAGGTCCCAATCTACGACCTCGAATTCTCGAGTTCGGCCTTTCTCTACTTCCAGTTTGACTTCTATTACGTAATGATCGCTGCCAAAATTGGCTTCCCTCCACAAATGATTCAACGCAATGGCTTGTTCATTCTTAAATTCTCTCTCTCTCTCTCTCTCTCTCTCTCTCTCTCTCTCTCTTGCTTGTTCGTTAAGCTATGCATTACTCTGTGGTCTGACATACCCGCCTCCTTGTCGAAACGTTAGCTCCACTCTCAGCCAATCCTCGTTTGATCATTGTTCGTTGGGTGCATGTGTCATACATAAAGCGTATCGCGACAGGACATTTTGTTTTCAAGGGTAATATGGCTTTATTATCTTGCTGAAAAGTGAGTGCCATTTCTCTTATAAAGCAATGCAAAGCGTTCCTTCATAGGTCACTTCACGAGGCAGTGCGCTAAGTCTGTCCTGAAAGCTGCGTTATTGCTTTACTTTGAAAAAGCTTGTTATATCTGTTGTAGGGACGCGATAGAAGCCGATCAATTGCGAATACTGCGTAGACAATGGCACACATTTCTTGGAAATGTTTCTCTGAGCTTTTTGATGCCACTGTGCTCCTCTCTCGTAGCTTGCGTGGAACCAAAAGTAGGTCCGAAGCGATGATGGTTCTAAAGAAAACGGGACACGTGCAGGGCTTCTTTCAATGCGTTAGCATTCTTTCGTTACTTCTCCGACTTAAGAAAAATTAATTAGGGGGTTTGAGGCACCAGAACCTATGTCTAATTATGAGACGCGCTGTAGTGAGGGAGTCTGGATTAATTTTGACCACCTGGTGTTCTTTAACGTGTACCTAAATCTAAGTACACGGGTGTTTTTGCATTTCGTCCCCATTGAAATGCGGCCACCGTGGCCGGGATTTGATCCCGCGACTTCACACACTTTCCGGGGGCTATCTATGTATGTTTGGATCTAACCGTTCTCCCGCCTACCTAGGTCACTGGGTAATCAATGGTTGCTGTGCTGAAGTAACAGGGTTCGAAACTAAAAATTGGACCAATTTGGGTTGCTGAGTATGTGCCAATGTGTACATCGAGGCGAATCTTCAACGAATCTCTTTTGCGACGACACGGGTCACTGGACGCAGAAATGCACCTCTGTTCGAAGAAACTCATCGACGCCAACTTGGAGCAATGGGTATGTTCCACTCGGTCTGTGTCGGTCTCCAATGAACCTCTTCGATGCGAACTTGGGTCACTGGGTATGTTCCAGCAGGCGTGTGCCGCTCTTCAGTGAACCTCTTTGACGCCAACTTGGGTAACTAGGTATAGCCTATGTGCCACTGGGAATATGCCGCTCTACAATGAAGAAAATATCCCTGAAGTCTATCCGATGCTAAAATGAATCGAGTCCACGTCACAAAGGTTCCTCAGGCACAGCAACCCTACGCTTTAGCAGGCTTCGTCACAAATGCTCAGGGTATGTCCCGCTTTTCAATGAACGTCTTTCACGCCAACGCTTTAGCGAGCTGCGCCGTGATGCACTGTGTGTGTGCCGCTCTTCAATTGAACCTCTCGCCAACTTGCGTCACTGAGTATGTGCCACTGAGTGTGCGACAAGCGAGCGAACAATTCTCAGTGTTCGCAAGGCACCGGCGCGCCATAATTCTTATCTCGGAGTGCCTCGGCAGTGCAACCATCAGTGTCATTTTTCGGCAGTGTCATTAGACGACACAGCGCGTCCAGAAAGAAAGAAGCCTGGTTGCCGCGTGGCGCATTTCTCAGCGTTCGGACGCATCGGCGCGCCATGTATTTAGTAGGCCACGCGCAGGCTTCGCGGCGGCGGCGCTAGATGGCGACAAGCGTTCTTAGGAAAGCGCTGACGAAGAGTCTCGCTGCAGTACACGCCTCATGCAAAACTCGTTTCGGCTATAGCAATATTTTGTGTCGCCATGTTAATTCAATGCTAACGCATCACCGTCGACAGTCAACGTGAGATGACTGCTGCAACATTTTTGTTTGTTTGTTTGTTTGTTTGTTTGTTTGTTTGTTTGTTTGTTTGTTTGTTTGTTTGTTTGTTTGTTTGTTTGTTTGTTTGTTTGTTTGTTTGTTTGTTTGTTTGTTTGTTTGTTTGTTTGTTTCGGCGATGCAGCTTCACTGCAGAGTACACTAGAAATTTTAGCACATTGGCGCTGTGCCTGACACAGCTCCGACAGCTACCTTTCGATTCGGTCATGTCAAACTCGGTATGTCTTTGTCACTACGTTCAGCGGACTCCTCAAGAAAAGGAAATAGGATAATGTAATGGAACTTAATACATAAACGTATTGAACAGAACAGAACTACACGCACGTAACCATAGCTGGTCTTTCAAATGTACTTTCCGGAATAAGGCCGCTTATTATAATAACCGAAACATTCAGTTTTCTTCGGATAAGCGCAGAACGGCAAGCACAATTTTCCTTACTCTGTAGACGGTAAATCTACGGGCCTCACTAGCTATAAGGTGAGGGGGCGCGAAGAAATTTAGGTTGCTGAAGCCGCTGGTCATTTTCTTTGCTCATGTCGCCCAACTGTTGGCCAATATTTCATAGCGTATATGTACCACTTGTTCATGAAGTCAATATCATCGTCCGTCTGCACCATATGAATTTATATTTTTTCGCCACAATAAACATTCAAGACCGTTCATAAAACAAGGTTGTTTTATAAATAAGGAGTTTGAGCAGAAAACAGACCTTATGTGCCCAATCTCAGCGCTTATATTTCCTCATCCCTTCCTTTTCCTCTTCCTGTTGTTACTCAGAGTGCGGCTAGGTGACGTACAGATTTTCAGTCTACAGTCTCTAATTAATGGTCGCAGATCCTTGATGCTATTATTGCTTTTATTTTAACATGTAACTTTACCTTTCAACAGCACTTGCTCTATATGGCAGTCCTGTAAATTTATGTTTGATTATAACTTAAAATAATCCACCCATTTATTGGCCAATGCTCCATAGCGGGTTTGAGCCACATGTTCGATGGGCAACCACAACTCGCTTCCCTCACATGCGGCACCACGAAAGTTACCTGCATCCGTGTTACCTGAGAACGTATATCCATGGCGATTTCACTCTCGGACGCTGGAATAAAAACGAACTTTTTTGATGACACCCCTTCCATTCTCCACGAAACCAAATCAGCTTGGGCCGCATTTATATGTGATTACGGTCGTAACCTTCGTTTGTAAGCACAAGAGGCAGGTAGAGTAGACACACTAAGCGTTTGTTGTTATTACTCTCCCTGTTTACGCGATGCTTTTGAAATGAATGTTGATACAACGAATCAAATATATATAATGGCCAGTCCGGTACTATCTGGCGTTATCGCCAAAGCGAACACCTTCGGGAACGAGCAATCGCCGACACTCCCACTAGCTTTCTAGCTGCCAGAACAGCGCGAAGTGACTCGTGGTGAGACCACCCCGAACGGGGCCGCACGCGCATCGCGTCGGACTTCGACCGGTACGAGCGCAACGTGGGCCTTTCCCATCCATTGGGCCGCGGTACGGGACATCGACTCGATCGGCGTGCAAGAGGATCGCACGTGCGTGCGTGCGCGCCGAATCGCACCTCGACACACGCGTACGCGTGCATCGAGCAAAGCGGCGGTGACGGTGACATCGGGCTTCGGAAAACGTGGCCACCGGCGACGGCGCTTCTCCCCTGGCCCCGCGTTCGCGAGCACCCAGCCAGGCGTGACTGCGACGCCTGAGACAATGGGTCGGTGCCGCTACGTCGGCGCAAACGTGTAAGTGGAGACGCGCCTGCCTGTGTAGACAGCGTCGGACTGCGACATGCGTGCAAGGAAGGGCGCTCGACAAGGTGCGCTGCCGCGCGCAGACGTTGCGGAGTGTTCGAAGCACATGCATCGCGAGCTCGCGGTGGGCCGTGGTGACTTCGGGTAGCATCGACATCTTGCGCTACCAGGACAGAGACGTTGGCGCTTCCATCGGCCTATTACTCTCTCTCTCTCTCTCTCTCTCTGTCTATGTCACGGTCGCCAAGTCACTGGGTCACGAACTCGTGCTTCCGTAATCACTCACGTAAAAGGAAAGTTGGCACACACCTAAAAAGCAGCCATGAAGCTACGGAGGAAAACCCATGCGGGCTCCTCAGAAAGAAAGCTTCGCAATTAAAGAAACATTCGTTCTGGTCCGAGGACGCAACCAGTCACCAACCGTCTCTGAAAAACTATAGAATGTGCGAACTGATGCGTTCCTTTTTCTCCTTTCTAACAGCGGAGCTGTTCTATGTCGAGCTCGCCGTCCGTTGACCGGTGTCACGCAGGGGGGCAGGGGGCAGAGCGCGCGCCGGGGGAGGGAGGGAGAGAGGGCTATAGGAGCAGGTGTTTCGCCGGCACGCGCCCTTCCGCCCCATGGATTCCGTTCTGCGCGAGCGGCAGCGGGAACTCGCACGAGAGAGACAGCTCCGACGTCACGCAAATCCCGAGCTTCGAGAGCGAGAAGCGCAAGCAAACCGCTAGTGCAGGGAAGCCGCTACCGCCGAGGTCCGAGAACGGGAAGCGCAAGCCAAGTACTGATGGAGGCAAGCCAACCAAGAGAAGCCAACCCAAGCCAAGCGCCAGCAGAGGCACGCTAACCCCCAACTTCGAGAGTAGGAGGCCGAGCAGAGACGTCGATGCAGATAGATTCCTCCCACGGAGGGTGCCGATGGACGGTTCGAGAGAGAATTTCTCGACCGTGTGTGCGGCCACAGCTGCAAGGTGTGTGACAGACTGCGGTTTGATCACAGCCTAGCGCAACTGAAGAGTGTGCGCAATCCGGACCCGAATCTCCAATCTAGCAAAACGACGACAACGAGACAAAAGACTTTCATGAAAATCGCGCTAAACACGAGTTTAAACTTGAGAAAACGACCACCAGCTTGGCTGTTTTGGCAGCTTTCGCTGCGTGGAACTGGCTTTACTTTTTTTATCCTCGCTCGTTTATTTACCTTTTCAGCCCTTACACGATTCCCCTGTACAGAGTAAGTACCAAACCGGACACTTAATCTGGTTAACCTCTCCGCCTCCCTCCCCCCCTCCGTCTTTCCACCGCCAATCTCTCTAAGCCAAATGAGCTAATCAGGAGAACAGTATATTGTTGCGCGAGAGTGAAATCGACAACTTGAAGCGCAGGTATATTTGATCAACCAATTTAGACGTGCGGAAATTCGTGAAGCGAATAAAAGTTCTTGACTCACAATGTTCGTGTCGTCTTTTATTCGAACGAACATTTTCTAAGGAGACAAGATTCACAAAAAGGAAAGTTGGCGTCGAATTTGCCGGAAATCTCTCGCCCAGTGATTGCGTCTTAGAGAAAAGAAATTTCGGTATCTTGAAGCGCAGTAAGATAGGTTTTATTGCGATCGCTCACTGTTATCTTCATAATACGCACATCTCTTTATGTCCGGTTCATTTTACTAATGCGCACTTATTTCACGGACCTAACCCTTGTTGTTGTTGTTTTTAATGTTGTAAACGCATGGGATGGAAGGCTACGTCAGGTACGGCTATCTCAATATCCCCGATTCTTCAGGCAATAAATATAACAAACAACGTAAAGAAGACATTCTAAAAGAAAAACATGATACCCACACGCGAACAAGCGAACATTGAATCGTCTACGAGCACCAGCACAAAAAGCACAGTCCAGTAGCTATAGGATGGTCACAGGAGTGTAGGAGCTAGTACATACAAGTATCTTCATATATACATATAAGGACAACAGCACCGCGAGATCAGCTCGTTAAAGAAGAACCAAAAATTTGGAGGACGCTTAAGCTTCGCCTTTAAGAGTGGAACGCGATAGCATTCAAAGATCTCTGACTGCTTATCACGCTTCCCGGCAACTGGAGCGTATGTAACCATAATGTTTACCGGGAAACGCTGGCCGCGAACACTATGTACGAAGGCGGGCTTTGTGGTAGAAACGCGACCTCTTGCATGGGTCGTGATGTGGCGGAGGCGAGCGCCAGCTGGAGGTATTGCAAGGAACCTGGCGCGCCGCTCCGTGGACCCCAAGACACCCGTGAGCCGGCGCGCGCAAATGGCGGACGCCGCGGCCGGTCTGCGAATTGTAGAAACGCTGGAAAAGGGGTTTCTTTTATTTTTTCGCGTGACAGAATAATGTTTTCTCGCATAGTCAAATTACAATTCGAGAGCTATGACATCTGTAGGTTGTGTGTTAGTCGTAACTTACGATTTTTTCACGTATTTTAACTTGAGAAAGTCAATTAGTTCAGCTAATTCCTTGCATCATGTTTAGGGCCTGAGTAAGTGTGGTTCGAAAATCTTTTTGCCGAAACGACGTCAGACGCCTACACCGGATTTTCTGCAACTAGGGCTCCCTAGCGCTATCGCGTTAAATTGTAGAAGACAAAACAGCAATGTCACTCATAGGCAGTCCAAAAGATTAGTATCCACTGAAAAATCGCGAAGGGCACTTACAGCACGCCTCTGCTTATCAGGGCAGTACCACGGCCCAAGCACTTTGCTGAATTTAATAGAACGTGCTTTTTATTATTATTATTATTATTATTATTATTATTATTATTATTATTATTATTATTAAACGCAGTCCGACCCTTGATGTTTTGTGTGTACATGCTCTCCTAGCTCTGCGTCCGTTTATGTTTCGCTGGTTAAATGCCCAACTTTTCCTATCTTCTTCTATATGTTATATATATATATATATATATATATATATATACAATAGCTATAATAAGTTTTGCGCTTCCGAATCATCCTCCACCTTGAGTATTTCAGCGTATAACACCGCGTTCATACACCGCCACGGTTTCCTCGTCATGCTGGGAAAGAACGGCGGGACTTATGAGCACCTTGTGTGCATGGTCAAAAATGTTCAGTATATCTGAGCCACTGTAACTGTTCCAGCTTACTGCGGCTCACATTCGGTCAGTGTTGTGCTCCAATCACTTGACCTGACTCAAAATGAGATGCGAAGCACTGACGAGCTCCAGAGTTTAATTCGAAAAGTCGGGTGACGAAAAGCGCGTCCTTGAGTTTATCTAGCCTTTCGCTAGTGCGACATCACACTAGTGAGTCTTCGCGCCATAATGAGTCGACCTGCAGAGAGGCGCTCCACATTCCGTTACGAAGACGTCTTCTGTCAAATCGTGATCGTCGTGTTCAGGATTACTAGAAGCCCATGCAGTGGCCTGCTTCGGAAACAGCGAATCCATAAAGCTAGCAAACATTTTCGGTCTTACCAACAAAGCCACCCAAGCCACGGTGTGCAAAGGTATATATAGCACAAATGAAGTTTAGCCTGCGCGCATGCGCAGCAGCGCTGACGCTGTTTCTCTCGTATACGTTAAAGTAATTCCACCGCAAGCAAGCCTCTTGCATCATCTGCTATATCTATACACTAAGCAAGCCTCTTGCTTCATCCGCTACTTATAATCTATAGAAGAGTAGAAGAGAGCAGTCTTGACCTGCTACAGCGCAGATGGCGCGTAAGGTTCGAAGAATGAATGACGGCGGCAGCCTTGAGACACTGTCTGCGCGCTGTACTTCCTTTGAGACGATGGGGAGCGCTACTATTGACCTCGTTAGCTCGTGCCGCAGACCGCGCCAGCAGCTTGTCTCAAGGACAGGACGCCCTCTCGTAGAGGAGTATCCCCTGGAGAACGGAAAGCACGCGCGTGCTCCGGACGACGTGCCCGGCGAGTCCAGTGTACGCAGCGGTAAACACACTGGCGGAAGGAGGCCGAACGTAACGGAATCCGACGAGCTTGGAGAGCGGTGCGGCGAGTGCGCGAGAGTCCACTGGAGCGGCCGTACGCTTGTAAGACTCGCCGAATGTCGGCACGTACCATTCGGACCAATCCTACGCTAATAATGAATGCAAGAATGAATCACTGGAGCTCGCCAAAAAAACATAAATTATTGTGGGGCTTTAGATGAAAGTGTAGCTCGCGGGCAACGTGACTAGCCGAAAGTCTCATATACACAGCTGCGTAACAGCGGGCAAACACAGATAAAGACAAGAACAGAGTTATGTGACGTATCACGAAGTTGGGAGCAAAATGCCTAGATTCCAGGACAGCCACGCGTGGACAGGGTCATTTCACACGGAATGAACAGGTTGTGCAGAAAAAAGATGCAGTGAAGTTCCTGGAATATACGCATTGAAAAATGTGAAAGTGGTATTATAATGAGCCAATTTAATCCCGTGCAGCAAATGAAGATGCTCTCAGTCTTCCCAGCCTCCTAATCTCTAGTCCATAAAACTATGGCAAAAAATAATCCTCATGATCTTTGCACTGCCTTAGGTGGCTTTCTATTTCAGGGACATTGATATTATTCAATCGTTTAGTTTACTATTCGGTCTATTAGAGCTAGTTTTGGTTGTACACAAAAGTGGAACAAGAAAACAAGCCATCATTTGTGAGACCTAGCCTGCAACATTCCTCGTGTCCAGTAAAGTACCGTGGCCATCTTACGCGACCGAGCGCTGTAATTGGCAGCTACTTTCCCCTCTCTCCTCTCAGTGGTATTTAATGTGAACAAAGCCGGCCGCTGTGGCTCAGTGGCTACGGCGTTGCGCTTCTACGCACGCAGTCTCTGGTTCGATTACGACCGCGGCGGTCGTATTCCGGTGGGGTGCGCAATGCAAGAATGCTAGGGTACCGTCCATCGGGCGCACGTTAAAGAACCACGGGTGCTCAAAAATAATTCTGAGCCCTCCGCCACGGCGTACACAAAAGTGTACCTCATAACACGTTGTGCAGTTTCGGGACGTTAAAGCCTACGATTTAGTTTAATGTGAACTAATACAAAACCCGACCCATACGACACTCCGGCAATCTTCATAAACGTGCAACTTTCCACTTCCGTGAGCGGTAACCTGAAGAGAGAAGTTATGCGATGTTAATGCGGTTTTTATGATTTTTAGGGGGGTACTTTATGCGGAGCCTAAATGTTACGTCGATTGTAGCAAGGAATGTGCATAGCTTCTGATGTATGTGTGCCTCAGTGAGCGAAAGCTATGCAACTCTATAACAAACGTTACTGCGTGTTAGCCGCTCCTGACCGTTGCAGCAAACGTGTATAACATTCAGGGAAGCGCGGGCGTATCAACGGGCACTGGGCACCTCCCACCAGTTTTTTTCTCATCTATGTCTTTGCACCGTATAGCTCTAACCTGAGGATAGAAAAAAAAAAAAACGAAGCCACCAGATTAGTTTTCTTTTATATACAGGTGAAATCGCTATTATTTTATGGTCAATTGCATTTGCTTACATGACCTACCTGTCGGGTAAACCTCACTTGATTTGCCGACACCTTCACTGCCCAAGCTTCTATAGCGTGGACACAAGTATATCGCGAAGAAACGAAGAAATGGCTGAAACGAATCTCTAGTGAACGGCTCAACTATAAGCATACTTGTACTTGCAATGTACTTGACGTGCTAGGTTTTGTACGTTAGGCTCCACTACACTTCAGACCACCGTCACTCGCCCTATGTACCCGGTGTTATAGTCAGAGTACTTCCAACTCGCGGAGGATGGTACTTCGCGTCCGCAACGTCCGACGCGCATAGCTCCGCGGCAGTGGCGCGCACCTGTTCGTCCCGCGTGCCGAACTGTGCCGAACGGCACCGTGGAAGAAAGGCCCCGCGGCGAAGTCTTTGCACCTGCCCCACGCTCGGCGAGGCACGCTCGTCCTCCCTTGCCAGCCGACCGACGCAACGGGGGCGCAATGCACGATCAGGTCCGCGTATTTTCCACATTATTTGCTTGTTTTCTCATTACTTAGTGTTCCTTCTCTCGAGCCTTCCCCAACTCTCTCCGAGCCGTCCTTATGCGTGTTCTCCGCAGCCACGCGGGGCTCGAGCGAAAGTTGGGCCGGACGCCGTACGACGAGAGGCCGTCGTGACCCCTCGCGAGGAGAGGCCGACGCACCTCCCCTCGCAGCAGAGTGGGAAAGCGGTAGCACAATGCCTCCCGTGCCTCGGTGCGTGAATAGCTCTCGTCACCTGCACAGGGTTTGAAGAGACACCAGAAGGAAACGCTAAATAAATTTGTTTATTTATTTATTTATTTATTTATTTATTTATTTATTTATTTTACCCACAGCACCTCGGTGGCCCAGAAATACCGATAACATATTCTTTCAGAACACTGTTTCCGCTAATTGCCCGGAACAATGTTGATTATTGCTATAGAAAATGAAGGTCAAAGTTATTCTATTATTATTATTATTCCGCGCCGAAACCTCAGAGCCTGTGCGTCAGTGTGGCGTCGTGCATTTCAAGCTATCTTCTCGTATTTGGCCCATTGTGACTCGGTAAAAGTTGTTCAGACTTTCTCAGTTCTGTCTCGATTTGTCTCTTTTAAAACGAAATGTATTCAGTGTTTAGCGATAAAGAGTTACCTAGGCCCGAGCAGACCCCCTCAAAGCTCATGACGTCACGCGTCTGCCTGATGAGAGAACTTCAAGGTGGCATCGCCACTAGTCTGTCTTTTTTTTTTTGCGTATTTTTCCTACATACGATGTATCATTTCGTTGTGAGAGCGTGTTTCCGTGATTGCCCTCTCTCACCACCGTTGTTTGTCCCTTCTAACTACTCCTGCCGTCAAACAACCGTGCCCTGACACATAGCGAGACTACTCATCGACTTGTGGACGCTAAGATCGTCGTCAGTGCTCAGCATCCGTATGCACAACGCGCACTGCTTCTGAAGGTAGGCTACTCGAGCGTAAGCCACAGCTGGGATCAGCCAATCAGCTGCGCCATTGTGCGAATCCATTAGCTCTCTCTCGTCCTTCCCGCGTCGCTCGGAATCAGTGTCGTCTGCTCACTCTGACGCACACTCTCGAGAACCGGAACGCGCCTCGTAGATACCAATGTAGTGCCAAACTATGGTAGAATCGAATATAGATAAAAACAGGATACTACAGGTAATCTTGTCGCGTGTAGATAAGCGATGTTGTGACCGCAAAATCGGTTTTTTTTCGTTCGCGCCTGGGAACAGAGAAGTTACAACGACGACAGACAATATTTCCACTTCGACAAGAATACACATAACAGGATATCGTCTTCAAAAGCACTGCCTGCAGACGACAGCAGTAAGTGTTACGGGAAACGCTGCAAATGTTATTACGGCGTTTTGCAGTGCGAACTTTGACTACGGTTCGAAGACGTCTGAACGTGTGCAGCACATACGCCTTTAAAGGTTGTTTCTCCGCAATAAGAGGCCTTCCGTGGAGAAGCATATAGAAATTGGGTGTTGGCCGCTATTGCCGACAAGGGAAGCAGAAAAAGATGGCGTTCCGCTGCAGACACGATGTCCTGCTGTGGAACTGACCGTACGCTGCTGGAATGACTTTTCAGAATGCACATAAGTGCAGTGTTTCATAGCTAAATCGCTGCTAGTTAAATCGTTGTTAGGTCATAGTTAAATTGCAACGGGTCAAATTGAAGCAGCAAGTAAAACGCATGCTTCCACGATGTTTATATTTTTTACCTGTGTAATGACCTTTCGGAAAACGTTATGGAGCCGTATAAGTATGAGTCGGATAGTGTACGATTGTTCCTTTCTATCGTAGATGATATCATCTTCACTAGCGCAACTCAACTAGTTTCCTGCTTAAGAAATTGGTGATATGAAAGCACGTCTGGTCGTCATGTATTCTTCTGTCTTGACCTTCTCTGTGTATTATACGTTGTGTTTCGTAACGAATCCAAGTTGAAAGCGCATTTTGCGAACCAAAACCTCTATAAGTATGGTTTGCTGGCCAAGTTGGTGTTACGTTCTTGAGGCAAGCAGCACGAAAAAAAAAAAAAACTTAATAGTACAGGAGTCCGCATACCGTCTTGTCTTTGTCAAATTGGTCAACAACGACCAAAAACGACCGACAACCAACGTTTCGACAAGATGACTTGACCTCTATAAGTCATCCAGTCGAAACGTTTGCTCCTGGGAACCTCTCTCGTGTATATGTTTAATGCTCAGTTGAACATCTGAGCGTCGCAGATGTTCAAGAAATGCGAGGGGGGAGAGGAGAACAAACAGAAATAAAAATGCTGTGGCGTGAGGCCAGAACCTTGACTACACGGAGAAGTTCAATTGGTCTGTGACATGTACTCTGGCTCAAGAGTCACCAGAAATCGAAACATTAAGCTAGTTGAGAAATGAAATGGGCGCCGAATCGGGCCTCAATTTACTTAAGCTAATGATCGGCTACGGTATGGATAAAAGTTCGTTACAGACGAGCCTTAGATGCAACGCGACCCCTTTCGTTACAACAGCTATGACTATATACGAGTGCCTTTTTGCTGCATTTTTCTTTGTATTTTATCTGTGCACTATCTATGATTGCATCGTTAAAGTGCGTGAGTTGAATGTAAGGTAATATGGTGTGGACAAGGATACTTGGAATTTCCGGATGCTCTATACGGGCTGACATGTATAATCAGTTTAAAGAGCTTCGTGGGCAGATACGTGTTACCTTGACTTACAAAGTTCATGTTCTCAGTACTGTATTAAGTTACGAAACAACTGATTCTCCTTGTGACATTTTTCTTGGGCTCCCCGGCCCTGTTCTGTGAACTTTCGCAGCATCAATTAGCTGTCGTGTTTGTGGCTTTCGCAGGTTCTCAGATATATTTTCGATCTTCAGGATTTAAATAGTTGATTCGATTAATGCTGACCGCAGCATATGTTTCAGTCTACTTTTATGCTATTTTTTTTTTCATCTTACTAAATGTACGAAACGCCTGTGGGGCATCGGAGGCGAGGTATCCATCAAACTCACTGTATGTGCTCTCTACCCGACTTGCACACGTTAAAGAAAAAAAAAATGTAACCGATCACAATTATGATTACTTCTTGCGAAAATGTAATTAATTACATTTAACAATTACTGCCACAAGTAAGCAATTAAGCAGTTGCTGAAAAGTAATTGATTACTTTAATATTAGGTTCGTCCCTACAAATACAGTAACTAGAGCGAGCTGGTCGAGCTCTTTCAATGCGTCCTCTGCAGCCCTTCACACGTTGTTTATCTTCACTTAACCCGCCGTGGTTGCTCAGTGGCTATGGTGTTGGGCTGCTGAGCACGAGGTCGCGGGATCGAATCCCGGCCAAGGCGGCCGCATTTCGATGGGGGCGAAATGCGAAAACACCCGTGTACTTAGATTTAGGTGCACGTTAAATAACCCCAGGTGGTCGAAATTTCCGGAGTCCCCCACTACGGCGTGCCTCATAATCAGAAAGTGGTTTTGGCACGTAAAACCCCATAATCTAAATCTATCTTCACTAAAAATTGCGTTTTAGAATTTTATTCGGTAAACTTCATTCGTTTTCTTTTGAAGACATTTGCAGCGACACTGAAAGCTAGTGTGGGAGCTAGCTAGTGTAGTAGTAGGAAAGGCTGTGTTGTGACGTACGAACACCTTGTTCACAAATCTGTGGACTGTGGTCACAAGACTGGAACACAAGACTGTGCTCACAAAACTGGAATTCCGCGATGATCCAGTCTGGGTCCTCTATAGAGCGCAGTGCTTCGTTGTTGATGTGGCTACGCAAAGGCACTCCCGAGAGGGCCAGCGAAAAACTGAAAAATCGTCCATAGGTGATTCTCTAGCATCGACGTCCGAAGTGACCATCGCTATCAAACCATAGAAGCGCCGTTTCAATTAGTCGGCCAACATTTGGTGGGCCTCGATGCTCGATCCCGGCACCTTCTGGACTTATGCGAACGGACGCCAGCAAACGTTCACGTTCCTTGAAACGGTGGCCATATCTGTGATGTAATTTACTATGAAGCTGCATATTATTGAGATTTTACAAACAGTGTTCGTCCGTTAGAATCACAACAATGAGTGTATATGAGTGACGCATATATCAAACAGATAGAAACATGTCCGTTTATTATGTCAATATCAGAGAACTCATAGACTGCACTAGCGAAGAGTTAAACAGCAACTCTTACCGCCTATGAAGGCCGCCTAAGAGCGCTTCCAGGAGAGAGAGAGAGAGAGAGAGAGAGAGAGATTTATTATAATAGAAAGGCTCAGTGGCCGGAGTTCCAAGAGAAGTGCGCAAATCCATAGGCCAGGAGATAGGGGTGTAGTTGCAGGTATACTGCAGGTTGTGTGAAGGACGTAATCCATGTACATGTTTTTCATACCGTTGGACTCTGTAGTTTCCGCAAATGTAACTGGTTACATCCCAAGCAACCTTGGCCAACTGCCGCTGCTTGGCCGATCGTCGGGAAATGATCGTCAAACGACTATATTGGCCAGCGAAGGTTGGCGAGAGGTCGGTATGACAACGGCCGCCGCCTTTACCGGCGGGCAGTCGGCAGAGGGCGTCTTGCCAAACTCTCTGTCAGACTGACTCCCGACCCGCCAGTTGGTCGCCGGCTCGGTACGATGGCAACGCGTCGGACCAACGCCCGAGGCCGATGAGTAGCATAATTTAATTTTTATATCAATTCCTGTCTGTCGGTCTATACTTATAAAATTCTCACTAGGGAAATTTATTATAGGTGAAGGTAATACATTGTTATGCTTACAGAATTTATACTTTTCGTGACTATTACATATACACAGCTGCATTATAGCGCAATGCGTTCAGAAACAGCGATATATGTGTGTGGGACCGTTTTCTGGAGCAATATGAAACTCGTCGTACGCGTAAATATGTGAATTAACCTGCCATGCTTCTTTAAGGGAAATTCTCGGGATGCTTGCAAGGATTAATTCTGTAAACATGCGGAATTTCACGTGGGCTGTGGTATATATTATGAATTTTCGCTAATTCTTTTTTACTGTAATTTAAACACTAAACTTCTAGAAATATTTGCGGTTTAACAAAGCAAACGTCACTAAATTAAACTTGTACCTACCGCCCTAAACATGGCCTCCGAGATGCCATCATAGAGCGCCTACGAATCTCTGGGGCGGAGCGCTGAAGCGGTTAGTGCGACCAGACATCGCATCGCTCTGTTAGCGCTGCCCTCGGCGCGCTGCCACGTTCGCTGCACTGCTAGTTTTCCTCCTACTCCCTCCCACAAGCGTCTCCTTTCCACAAACGTCACCCCCCTCTTCCACCCGGACTCTCCGCCTCCGCGCCAAGAGCTGCAACACAGAGGCGCCTTCCCCACCCACTGCATTCAGCCACCACTAAAAAGAGACGCGTTTTACGATGCTTGGCATCTTTCTTTGCCTCCCTCAAGCTCCGTTATGCATCAACTAATAGCGCTTTCACTCGTGTGAACGACAAGTGCACCAGAACATACGTATGCTCAGCCTGAAGTTAACTTATGCGAATTATTACAGACTGTGGAGCTAGGAGTCCTTGAATTCCGCTCAGCAGGCAGTACCGAGCGGTGATGCTTTCATTCCCAAACAGAAAAACTAATGCAGGCCTTGCTCCACAGTGATTTTTTTATATTTCATTTATCACGGCAAGACTATTCGTATCTTCCTCTTTTGGATATTTGACGTAAGGAAAGTGTCAGAAAACTAGTTAAACATCTATTTACTACAGCTGGCGCAGATATATTGTTTACTCAAAATGAATTGGTCAGATATGAATTCACAATTTAAAATTTCGGAAGAACATGCGCGACGAGGTGATAACACTGAACGCACGCTGAGCATTTGCCAAAAGGCGAACGCGAATTGTATTGAACCAAGAATAGAACTACGGTTAGGAAAATGCATATTATGTGGAAACCGCTGGAAACAAAAAAAAACAGTGGCGTAAGAAAAAAAGAGGACTAGAAACAGAATGAGCCCTGTGTCCTCGTCTTTCACGCCATGATGTTTCCCATGAGCCAAATAGCCCAAGCAAACGTTATGCGACATACTAAGAATTAACTTCCCCTAATAAAAGTGCTGATGTCTTCATTTTGCAGGAGATGACTGGGGAGCGCCAGGGGTTTTCTGTTCTTGCTTTGCTACGGGACTGTGAAACGTAAATGCATCAATAGTATAACTTCGGTGTTGCACCTACAGCAACACAATCTCGAAATCTTCTCAGCCAATCTTTTCTTTCTTTTAGTAGAAATGATTTGGCTGCTACGACGGCGCAATTCATCTGCTACGGCACCGAGTCCCACTACCCATTCTCTAAATTTTTGTTTCTTCTTTCAAGAAATGGTTTGCCAAAGGCTCGAGGATCCCTTTTTACGAGTGCGTCCCAGCAAGACTTTCTCTGTTGCACGCTTCTGCAGCAGCACTTCGCGCTCGCCCAGGTTTTCTCGCATAGTTTCCGCGTGGGCGATTTTCAAATAGCAATGCAAGGTTTTCCCTCATGGTGCGGGCTGCCGATTTGACACTCGGCACGCCGCTTTCCGGTTTTCCAGTTGGGCTGGCAAGCGCTCTGTTAGGCACTCATACATAACAGACAACTGTATCCTCGCAGTAAGCGCGTTTCTCTTCGGTGCAACAAAAAATACGTTCCTTCATAAAAAATCTAACACGTATGATTTCGGCTCATATGTATATCTACGGCACACCGACCTCTTAATGGAATAGTGTTTTATGTTCAGATTCATGATTTATCATTCGCTGTGTGCCACGGACGGCGCGGCGCTGCTCGAGACTGTGAAGTCTCCTTTCTTTTCGAACTCGCGCTGCTGCTTGCGGACGGAATGCTTTTCTCCGGAGCCTGAGGGGACGAAACTTGTTCTGGCCTTTTTTTTTCTTTCTTTTTCAGCTTCTTCTTGGATCACTGGTAAAGAAAGTTGTGAGTTCGGCGGCAAGCGAACCGCCTGGTTTCCGCGACCCCGAATGTAAAGACGAACACAGCCCCCTCACTCCCCCCACCAACACGTCGCGCGAGAGCAGGCGGGGACCATTCATGCCGTGCAGGCGGCGATCATGTTACAGCGGGGCTGGGGAGAGGAGCGGGCTTCCTGCCGCCGAAACGCGCCGGCGCGCGTATACTACTCCTTGCCCCGCAAAACACACAGTGGAAAGTGCGTGATATATCCTAAGAATTTGAAAAGGCGGTAGCGCAAGAAGACAAGGATGAGACGAGAGGACAAGGATGGGTGCTGAACTTCGAAAAACATTTATTGTGAATGAATCACGAATATATACATGCTGTCCGAGCCCGGTGTAATCATCTGCGCATTCGTAAATATGCCAACTATTTGTCTGACAGCGTGATGGATGCCATGTTGACACATCCCCATGCTTACACAGCTTTTTTTTCCTCTCCTCCATCGATGATGGAAATAAAGTTCAAGTTCACTTCTAGAAATCGGTTCAGATTCTGCGATTTCCCGTATAACACGAGTTTTACTCTTCTTAATAACGAAAGTGTTTACAAGGTCGGGCGAACAGTCCCTGCAAGTCAGACAATGACTTGCCAGAAAACCTTCGAAATCTTTTCCTTCACGCGGATTTTTTTACATTGTTTGCGGGCTTCCTTAACCTATCATTAACACATCTCCCAGTATGGCCAATGTACACTATTCCGCACCTTAAAAGAATTTCATATACTACCCCTTATGCGTATTCAATAAAAGGCGGCCTGTGCTTTCTGCCGCAGTCACGTTACTGGCTTGCTTCCGGGTCGGTCATTCTACAAAGCTTTTACAGCTTATGGGGAGCAGCGAACACTCGTAACGCTGAGCCACCTTTTCCAAATTGTGGGATAGTGTGTGAACGTAAGGTATCACAGCTACATTCTGCCTACGCTGTGCGCGGGTTTCGCACGTTTGTGGCTTTGTGCGCATATTTCTCAGCAGGTTCCCTGCAGTATCCTTAGCAAAAAAAAAAAAAAAAAAGCCCTCCTCCATTGCACCCCGTGAAAGTGGATGTACAACGAAACGATTGCCGACGTTAGACGACGTTACTCAGAAACCAACCACCACTAACCACAAGCGACGTACGTAACGCGGGCACGCATGTATACGGAAGTGCAGCATACATGGCCCCCGCCAAGCGCAAGAGCCTTATGGAACTAAATGAATCTTTGAGGGTAAATTGTCAGAAAATGCGTAATATACAACTTAAGCACAAGCTTCAGACATGATAACTTCGGATTGCAAATCGAGTATGCGGGAAAACATAATTCTGTTACGCGGAAACTGAAAGACAAAGCCCTTTTCTAGCTGCCATTTGAAGTCTGTCTGAGTGGCCACGGCCGGTAGGTGGCGGTACCTCAGATTAGTACCACAGAGAAAGGCGGAAAAAAAAAGCGAGCTCGCCATGCAATAGGCTGCATAAACATGCAGGGCGCCAGAAGAAAGGAAAAGCGCTTTTAAATTGAGGAGCAGTTAAAGAGAGAACAAATCGGGGTGTATGCGGTTATAAAAAACGCACCTTAGAGACTTAAAAGATGCACCAGTCATTGAGAATTATGTTTGGGAAGGTTGCAACAGAACTAAATCGAAAGGAAAGGGAGGGGGGCCGGAATGTTCAAATGGGAAAAAGCATATTCAAATTTAAGTGTCAAGGGCATCTTTGGTTTTCAGGCACAATGAGTGGAAATAAAAGTTGGCTGGGCTTAACGTATTTATGAACGAGAAAACATTGCAGAGAGAAGAACCAAGGCTTAGCGGAATGGCTAAGTGCTGATATTAGGCGTTTTCGGAAATAATGCCGAAATTACCCTGTTAGGTGACATGAATGCCCACATACAGGATCTAGACGTTTATACCGACAACAACAGGAAGTTATTGCTGGACCTTTGTGAGCAACGTAACCTCGTTATCGTAATTACGGGCCGTAAATCTGATGGTCAGATCAGATGGGAAGTTGGAAATAGGCAATCGACTATTGGTTACTGTCTGATGACGGAAGATATTTATGATAAGTTCAGATCAGTTGAGATAAGTTGAGCCATTGGCGAGTAAGACTGTAGTAACACAAGGACTGGCCATAAACGCACCATTTTGAAAATGGGATATGTAGTTGTGAAGGAGAGCACGGAGCGAAGAATGGCCAGTCCAAATTTGAACGCTTAACAAATAACAAATATAGCCGCGGGAGTCGAGAAAGAACACGGCAAATGGCCAAGCAAAAAGTGGGAATACAGTGAGCTTCTAAATGTAATGACGAGAGAAATTAGGAAGGAGAAGCAACACGTTTGTTGGAAAACAAAAAGGAAGTCAAAAAAGCTGGTGGAACAGCGTGATACCCGAAGCGATCGATGAACGACAGAAAGCATTACGAGAACATAAGCAGGCATAGAAAGTGCAGTTGCCACAGGTTGAAGTAGACAGAAAATTAGAAGTATACCGGAAGAAAAAAAAATCTATTGTTATAATACTGGTTCAAGCAAAGTTCAAAGGTGAAAGTGAACGTTGGTTGTCGGAAATACGTGAGAAAAAGAAGGCCGCGCCTAGAATATTTTGAAAACACACAAACTTATTAAGCAGAAAGTCTGGAACACAACAGCATGTCCTAGACTAAGATAAAAAAAATGGAAGGGGATGCAACATTAAATTACATCCGAAAAATAACGACCGAGTCATTCCAAGGCAATGATGAAGTAGTTTTAAAGAAGAAGAGCGTTAACGAGAACCAGAGAAAATTCTAAAGCGCACAGCCATAGGGTTAGGCGAGGTTCCCGTTAGGCTGATTAGCGAACTAGGATCAAAAAGTAAGGAAGCTCTGTGGGAAGCAGTAGAAAAAGGCTTACAAGATAGGCGAATACCAGACAGCCGGAGACAAAGTAGAATGAATTTAATGTATAAAGATAACGGAGAAAAGAATTGAATTCACCCATATAGACCGTTGACCATTATATCGGCAATATACATGTTAGCAATACAGGTAATTAAATTACAAGTGCAAACATGGGCAGAGAATGGTATGGGAGAACTTCAGAACGGGTTCAGAATAGGCGTCTGGATGATAACTTATTTGTTCTTATTCAGTGTATTGAAATATCCAAAGAGAGGAGACTGTTTTATGTGGCTTTTTTAGATATTACCGGAGCGTATGACAACGTAGACCACAAAATTTTGTGGGATATTCTGGAAGGCATAGGCAACGACTTTATATAGCTTTTGACAGAGACCTACCTAGAAAATACAGTTTGCGTTGAATGGGGAGGGATGAGGAGCGAGAAGCAAGTTGATATCAACTAGGGACTGCTGTTTGTGATGTACATGGTAAGTATGAAAAGGGCGCTAGAGGGAAGCAATTTTGGGTTTTATCTCTCATACAAACAGGCGGTTAAAATAGTAGAGCAGTAGCTTCCAGGTTCGTTTTATGCGGACGACATTGTGTTGCTAGCTAACAAGCGGAGTGTTATGCAACGCCTGGAGAATATATGTGCACATGAAGGTGACAATTTAACATTTGAAATTTAGTGTTAGGAAATCAGCTTTTATGGTAAACAGTACTCAATGAAAACAGTGAACAGACAGTATCAATACAGGGCCAGGAAATACCTCGAGTAAAAGAACACAAATACCTCAGTATACACTAAAAAAAAAATCCACGCTTAATCTCACGCTAAACTGTGAGTTTTAGCGTGACGCGCATGTAAGTGAGGCGCGGATGACGTTTCAGGCACCCGTGACCGAAAATAAGCGTGACATTCCTTTGTGTAAGCATGAGGACAAGACTGCCTGCCATGGTTCTGTCTTGTGCGAGCGTGAGCGAGCCGCGTACGCGTGAGAAACGCAAATTACACGCTCAACATCCCGCAGAGCGCTCGCGTGGGAACTTTCCATCACCCATATAAAAAATCCGAATAGCGGATCCGTTTTATATCACGGGATCTGCGCGGAGCGTGGGCGAGGGAAAACAACGCTGTGTGTCTTCTCACTGCCCTGCGGTGAATGCGAAACTTTTCTTGGGGGGGGGGGGGGGGGGGGGGAGGGCTGAAGGAGACCGTGGTGTTTTGAAGACTGCACCCGGCCATTTTTCGTGTGGATTTTCCGGCGGACTGCCACGAGCGACGTTCGTTCATTGCAGCGCAGAGCTTCCGGTCTAAATGTCAGAGTTGGTGTGTATCGCCATAGTATCGCCACGCTCACTTCTACAGACCTTCATGGCGTACAACGCCGGTGGTGTCTGCAGACATTGTGCACTGTGCCGAGTTTACGAGAGAGAATCCACCGCGGTCTGACGGCTCCAGCGCCATATGGATAATGGATATATGTAGCGGTCCCTCACCTGCTATTCATGGACGATTTAAATATACAGGTAAGAACAATACTCATGGTTCACTTTTGTTAAATAGCGGCTGACTGCCAATTGGTCATGATTTCCGGTATGTGCTTGTACGATGTGTGGTGCAAAATTTGACGTAATGGTTAATTTATTGAAAAGCGAGCAGTAGCGTTGATCGAAATAGATAGCAGTCATCATCGTGCTTGTTTAACAAGTTTTAACACCGGGCTGTTGGATTTTTCTGCATTGTTCAGCTAATTGCGCTGAAGTACCAAATTCACACCATTTCTATTGTTTTTAATTTATCTTCGCCAACTCACCGTTCTCTCTGTGCCCGCTGCCATTTCGCCTCGGGCAAGGGTGGCGAGCTTGGAGTTGTCACTGCATTTTGCACTGTGCTTCTTCTCATGGTTTAGAACTCTGTTAGTGACGCATCGATGTGGTGTGCCGTGTATGCCGTGTAGTTGCCGCGTATGCCGCTCATAGTATACTGCGGCCTATAATGTGAGAATTCATAATTTTGTGAGCTATTTGTCGACTGACAGTAACCTGCATCTCCGAAGCGCTGCATGCGAGGTTGCAACCACACGCGCTACTTAATTTGTAACCTCAATTGCACTCTGCATTAGGATATCTATCTTGTGTAGCTCTGCATATTTTACATTTTTAGCTTTAAAAAGAGGAAGTGTGACTGTGTTCGATGAACACGAATGTACTCTGCCTGTTGCAGCTCTTGATTTCCAGCTGCAAACATGTCTATGTCCACAGTGAAAGTTCACGTGTGATAAGTTCACGTAGAATGCAATTCTTGTCAGAATTTCCATCTCCATTGGGTTTAGAATTAAGCGTAACTGCGTTTTTATAGCTCATTTTTGCTTCTATAATGAAAGCTTCTATCAAAAGCGTTGCCACTTGTGTTCGAACTTTTAAACTTTATTTTTATCAAGAGTATAATGGAATAATATCAGTTGCAGCTATGTGACTCACCTAATTGTGACTCACCTAATCGAGAAAATAACTATTTAACGGGGAACAAAATTTAATCAAGTGGATATTGCATTAGACAGTTCTCGTAATAGTCATCTGAACTGCAGAAAGAATCAAGCAAAATTGTTCGCGAACGGCGCGTTAATTGTAAACGGCCCTGTCGCAGCACAGAAAAAATCGTCAAACGAACTAAGCGCAGGCGACTCGTGGACTGTACAGTTCTAGGAAACATTTCAGTTGAATGTTTTCACTGGGGAGGGTGAAAGAAGCGATTATACGAAGACGAATTGTGAAGAGATGTCAAAATCTGCAATTTTTCTAGCTATTGTCGATTCGTCTAAGAATAATTAAGGCTGCATGCCAATCAATGTAAATCATAAAATAGAGCATTTCTGCTGTCGACGTGGATTTGATTGGGAAGAACTAGAGTTAGATCAAATTCTTCCAATTTTCGCTCAATTAACTAATGACGTTCAACAATCAAGCAGTTAAGAATTAATAAATTCATGGCATATCATGAGTGTTTTTTCAAGCGCCGTCTCCTGTGAAGCATATCTACCATTTTCGTGCAAAGCTCTCTGGAAAGCGTATTGACTGTGTATGCATGCATGCACCTGTCGAACTTCGTGCACATATAGACGTGATGCTTTGACGATAAATACTTATTAAAATTCAAATTATTTATTTCTGCCTTGTAAAGGTACAGACAGCAGAGGCGCAGAAAAAGCTGTCAGATACAGATTGACAAAGCCGCAGCCCCCTTTCGCGTGGCAGAGCCTTTACAGCGACACTTTTAAAACAAAGACAATTGCACCCGGTAATAACAGGTATACAATACTGAGCAAGTACAAAAGGAAACCAATCAAGATTATACGATATTTGTACAATACTCCCAAACAAGAAAACAGAACCTACATGCTAACGTACATAGCACCCAAAGTACTGTTCGACGCGTTGAAGAGGTCAAAATTATTGTTCACATAAGGTATATACATATTCGTATAGCGCTACCAATCCCTGCAAAATATAGAACGCAGATTTTCATTACACACACGCACGCACGCACGCACGTGCACAGCACACACACCAGAAGGAAACGGAACGCGCTCACAGGAAGCGCCTGAAAAACGAAAAAAAAGGAAAAGTGTGGGGAACCGAGGTCGTCTTGGGCTGTCGCCTCTCCCTCTCCCAGAAGGAATGAAGAGGTTCTTGGAAAGCAGGGACGGGCGATTCTCTCTGTCAGCATCAGCTCCCACCAGCGAGGACGGGGCGAGAAAGCGAAACGGGGCTTTCCTTGCTGTCTATTTTTTCTTCGTCAGGCCAACGCCGCCTGCTCACAGGGGCGCAGGCGAGTTCCCGCCAAATGGCGCGGGGGCGCAAGCAGTTGCGTGAGTTGCCGCCAAATAGCTCTGGATGCCAGCTCGTTCCGCGTCTCTTGGTAGACTAGTTGGTGCATTTCTGCTATCATGGACTGCGCATATAAACGCAAACTACACAAAAGTGACATGGACAAGAACAGCGCAAGCCCTTTCCATGCAGTGGAGCCGCCGTATCTCGCCGTTCAAGATATGCGTACTCGTAAGTGGCATTTTAATTTCACGTTGTGTAATGCATGACTGTCTTTTTCAAGTGAACAAAGGTCGTTTTGTATTGTGTAAATGGTTTTGCAACGTATGATAAACTCCTTGTCTTTCGGGCTTATTTTTTCTGACAGGAAGAAAAAAAAAAGAGGCTTTACATGAGAACGGATCAAGCGTTCGAGAGTTGGGACAGGGAAATGTGAGACGTACTTTCATGTATATATTTCTAATATTATTTTTTCGTCTTGTATTCTCGTTAATTTTTCTCTAGGAAACACTGGAACGACACTGCTTAAATTGAAGCACAGTGTGCGAATGACCTGCTACGCTCGGAACTGTTATCACCATTCGGGAAGAAATTGGGTAAGACGCTTGTCTGGTTATTATTGCGGAAAAGTCATAATTAATTAGAAGTTGCTTTCGTTCCTTCCCACAGATGAAAAAACATAACTGTAAATACCTGTATGATATACGTCTGGTGCATTGCAGGTAAGAATGGATTGTGTGTGGCGCGCTTCACCGCATGTGGACTAGAGTAGATCTAGGAACATCAGACAAGAAGACACGTATGTGAAACCCTGCGGATAGCCCATATGTAAGTTCTTCCTCAATTTTTCTTTTGTTGCATTTTCGTAGTTTACGTGTAATACTTTGTCACCGCGGTCTCGACGTTATGTATACCTATACATTTGTCTCGTGGCAGTCTGCGTGCTATTTTTTTTGTGCAACTATGTGTTGTATTCATTTATCGCGCTGCCTGGATGGTTTTTTTTTTCACTGATATTCCGACCAAAGTCGGTAAACCTATCCTTCCTGTCCTCATGTTTCCTTGGGCGGCTCTAAAGCGTATCTTAGAGGAATATTTAGCTTCAGATTCCCGCATGGAACAGATGGTGAATGACATGCTGTGTTTTCTTTTTAGAGAAACTATGTATTCATGTTTAATATTTGGTTGATTTTCACTTTGTCATTCATACAATACCGCAGCCACATATGCCATTCTGTCATAGAACGTTGTTTCTAGATATATTTGTTTTATGTGGTTAAAACATTTAAAACGAGAGCGTTTCTTATCCTGGCCATTATTTTTTACAGACCACGATAACCACGTATTTGGATGTCTGGTTTAACTCTACGTGCGCTGGTTCGTGCAGGTGAACTTTTTTTCCAGATACGGAGGAACGGACACCGGTCGTGCCGTGAGCACTATTCTGCAGGGCATACTTACAAATGAAGCTGCACTGCAGTTCAGCTGGAAAGGGTCGCAGGGGAGGAAGCACGCCTTCGTGAAGCTCATGGCCATCACGAATATAAGTAAGAAATATGGCATAACAATCAGCTTTCTAGTGCACGTTGCGAACATCGGTACCAACAGCATGCTTAGTTTTTTTTTCTTCATTCAAACAAGCTGCTGCTTATTGCATCTTGCTGCGTCCAGTATTAGCATTTTCTTTAATAAAATAATGCCGTAATAAGTGAGTTCTACTTGCGGCGTCCATATTTTGCCACTGCTTTTGAGGAGTTTGTTTTGCTTCACCATATAATATATGCTGTATATGCTGTTTCTGCTTTAACCCATGTATGCTAACTGTTTTCTGCAAAACATAGACCTATCATCGTTGCCATCATGTCAGCAAGTATATGTATCATGCCATAAGCTTCCCCCCTTGCCTCTCCAGACATTTACCTATTCACCTCCTTGTGCCGCTTGGCGCGCTCCGGGCTCCGGCGCGTTCTTTGTCTCAGCGTTTCAACTCGGCTGTTTCATACAGTGCTCACGGGAAGCAACAAGACCTATCGTGGTGTAAATAGCCGCGCTACCTATAGACACAGTCGCCACTGTGTATGCGTGTTTTGCTATGGTTCCGTGTTCAGTTCCCCCTATTGCTAACGACATATAAATTACCAACTATCCGGTACTTACACGATTTGTGTCGTCCAGCCACTCTTCCTGACAGCTTCGATACTGATTTGCACGTCCCTAATATTGCTTTGTTGTCGTTTCTTTAATGTTTCGTGAATATCTGACTTATGATCTTTTTGATTGTTTCACTTCTTCAAATGGAATGCGACTCACCAACTGAACTATAAAGCGGGGGCAGCTTTCTTATATGTGCCGCTTTTTTGCAGCATCTGTGAGGAGCACGTTCCCTGACGCTTCACTAGCATCAATGGCTGGAGTCGCAAAGCGCTGGTTGGTTGGAGCAGCTGACAGGGATGGAGGCCGGAATGAAAGAAGGCGCCGTGACCCTGCTTCAAGCCCACCAAATATGAACTAGTGTTTAAAACTTGTGAATGTGTCGGTGTACATATACAATTACAAGAAATAAAGACCTGTATCAGAATCTTTTGCCTGGCATTTATGTGGCATGAAAAGTACAAAAAAGCGTTCACTTTCGTGTGGTACTTCTATGCCGGCCACCACACAAGCATGATGCATGATGCGCACGCTGTTGTAAATGCATGATGCAAAAGCTACGATTATTCGGGGCGTCAAAAGCAACGTCGGCTTTCAGCACCGGGCCGGTGCAATGCCGACCATTATTGTCGTCAGGGCCATGGCTGGCCCGCGTGTGGCATGCGCTCGGCTGCGTTGGCCAAATAGAATGGCCCTACGGCTGGCCGACTGACTACGTACCTAAAGCCTTGGTAGGCCCTCGTATGGGACGCCGTCGGCCAAGTCGGCCACAGTGGTCGGGCCTACATCGATTGCCGACGATCGGCCGACGTTAGGCCAATGTCAATCCCCAAAGCTGGGCCGCCCTCGGTTGCCGAGGTCGGGCCAACCGTTTTGCAGTCGGCCGGAGACGTCGGGCCGACTTTTTGCCACGGTCTTTTTGTTGCTTGGGATGTAATTGGTTACTGAGAAAAAGTAATTGAATTACAGTGAGTGTTACCGAGTAAACAAGGTAATCGTTGCATTACAAAATTACCAAGAAACGTAATTGATTACAGCTAATTAGTTACATGTAATTTGTTACGTGCGAGTCTGCTCTCTACAGATCAATTTAAACATATGTGCAAGGCAACATTTGGTTGTCGATCATATGTGTGTCGTCGGGCTCCGTGTGGCAGAGCCCAAACTCTTACAGTGACTGAGTTACACCCGAACGTCAGCTGTGCCACCGGTACAGACATACTTTTCAACGAGAGTTCATGTCTTTCATTTGCACGCAAGCAATTAACGTTCTGAACAGTGGATCTGAAAACAGGCACCCAATGCAGAACTCGCGATTAAATAGTGCTTTAGTCTTCACCGTATCCTAACCAGATACATTAGAAGGGAAGAGAGCAACGCAGAAGTGTTTTCTCGTTGCATTGGGCTTGTTTGAGTTTCAAAATGTGCCATTTTTTCTTATAATTGTAATTGTAATCGCAGTTGAAGTCCAGAAAGCGCGCTCAAATCGCTGCATCATTGTGTTTCCCTTGGCACTCACTTAAGCACTGATTTCTCGTACCAGCGAATAAAGTGCTGTTTGAAATTAGCGCTCCATGAAGCGTGTTGACAGATTTTGCCAGCGCCCGATTTTGCCAATATTGTTTTCTTCACTTATTACAAAGCCCGAAACCGGTGGACGAGGTGGCCGAGTGGTTAAGGCGTTGGACTGCTAATCCAATGGGCTCTGCCCGCGTGGGTTCGAATCCCATCCTCGTCGCAAAGTGGCATGGTATTCTTTTTTTCGTCTTTTCTTTTTTAAGGTTGGGGAATGTGAGGGGTGGTGGTCGGTTTATTATTTTTTTTTTTTTCGAAGATATTGGGTTGAGTTGCTTTTTCCTTTCGTGTGTGCGCGATTGATTGGCGCTGTTACTTCGCAACTGATTGCAAAGCCGATCACCAACATTTCGTACATTTGCGTTTTTCTTACGTGATGCCAAAAAACCTGTGAAAATTACATATGACAAGCAGAGTTGGTTCGAACTGCCACCATAGAATAACTGCCACTACGGTGTTCAGTTATGGTTCAGTTCGACTTTGGCGGTGGCCAGCCAAGCGAAACTGTGGTGTCCCCGGCTGTAGCCAATAGATGGCAGCACCGTGCACGCCGCAAACCAACATGGCTGCGCCCAGTTAAGCATGCTGCATGCGTGCGTGTTTAGATGCTTCCAGCCAAAGTGATATGATGGCATCGTGTCATTTTTACTTTGCTATGTGATTCTGTCGAGTACGTGAAGTATTCGCTAGTGACTCACAAAAGAGACATGAAACGCAGTCGCCAAGTGAGAGGTGAGATGCGCGCTAGCGCGCTGCCCCCGATGCACGGTGTTGACGTTTCTGGACTGTCGAGAAAGAAACGACGCAAACTGGAGAGATCTGAGAAGAAAGTTCGACGACATGCATTTCACATGAAGAATAAGGTTCGAGCGCTCGATCTTTTTCACCTCACAATTGCATGCGCCTGCGTTGTAGAAATGTGAACGCAACCGAAACGCTCGAGGTAACTGTTGAATGTTAGGCTGTATGAGGCACTTTGGTTCTCTTCCTGTCTGTACGTGCATGAATGCTTTCTTTTTCATAGCTAGCCTATCAGTTCGCATGACTAAAAAATAGCTGCGCCTGCAGGCTTCCTGTAGAAGAGGGGGGGGGGGGGGTTGTGTGGTCATCACAAACTTTTATGCCACCAAAAACTCAGCATTGCAAAGCTCGAGGTGCAGTCATATATTTGAAGTCAGGAGCTGGAAACATTAAGCATTGTGAATAAGACGAAACCGTGCAAGAGAGCTGAAACAAGAGTTAAGTCCCCGTGCTCTCTACGGAACGGATAAATCTACACCGAAGCAAATGATACAGGAACTTGAAGAAAATATTTAACTTTTCACTCTGTCTCTCTTTCCTCTGTCTCTATGAGCCGTGTCCTACTAAATGTTATGCGCTCGCATTTATAGGGGATCATTCAAAAAGAGATGGAGAGGATATGCCACAAGCTCAACATCACCCAGAAACCAAGTGAAGAAAAGACTGTTGTTAAAGACCGCCATACTAAACAGACTCAACAGGAGGAGCCTGCGTTGAAGAAGCCAACCAAGCGTGTACATTTTCATTCCTCTACTCTTAACAATTATTGCCTAATATCTCTTTGAAGAATCGTCAGTGTTTGTTCTACTTACAGTAGCGCCAAGTCTCATTTAAGTTTATCATACATTCTACTTTCCTCTTGTCTCATTGTACTTGTCGAGTGCAATGTTTTGAACATCTGGAGGCACCATAGATTCTTGTTTGAGTTATTCACTGTTGAATAATAATGGACATACAATGAAAACAATTTTGCACAAAGTACAAGAGTGAATGACTGGCTACCGCCAGATTATGTAGTGCCGAGCAGAGGTGTGTTCTTTATACACACATATCCAGGATCTCAGGCACAATTGCGTGGCCGGGTCAGTGGCACCATATAGTATTAACATCTGTTAACATGTACAGCATGCTGAATGTCAAACTTGGACACATTTTTACAGCTCATGCCATTTTAATGTACTATGATTTGTTTTTCCACTCCAATGCTCTGCCCCAGAAAGTGAGAATGGCTTAGTTAACTGAACATCTTGTTCGCGTTAAACAGCTTCAAAATTCATTGAAGGTATAGTGACCAGCTGAAGTTTTGCATTAGTTTGAATCAGTTTGGGCTGATGTGACCATCAGCTGTAGCAGTGCCAGTGAAGACGATGGCTGTATTAACTTAGCACATTCTGTAGCTCAAGATTAGAACACACTAGCATGCCCAGCCTGATCGGCTGCATGGATGTTTTGCTCTTGAGACCATCAGCGACACCATGGCTGGTTGGTTCCTGTAAACTGTGGTTGTGGTGGCTGCATTTTCAGGCTTCCAGCCTCCAGAAGCTTAAATTAGCAGGAGCAAACTGTTTTGATAATGTGCATCATTTATGTTGCTGTGTCTTAGAGAGAGATTCTTTAATACATGCTGGATATGTTTCACTGGCCATACACTAACCGTAACTGTTTCCAATCATCTGTATATGCTGCATTTCTGCCTGTTTCTGAAGGCTGACATCAATTTCTTTTTTCATTCTGAAGGAGCGAGAAGCAGTTCGCAAAAAGAACTTTCTTGAGGACAACAAGCAAGAAGACAAAGTAATCAAACAGATGGAGAAGAAGTTGTTTCTCAGCAAGCGAAAAAACAAGAATATGCCCAAGTCATTCATAGATGAAGGCCTGGACTGTATCCTTCTTGCACGCACGCTTTTAGAGTTCCTTTGGTGGTGAACATACAGTCAGCATCAAGAGTTTATGGAGCAAGGGTACTAAATTAAATCTGTATTCCCACTTGTCATTTGCCTTCAGCCACCAAAACAGTGCAATGCTGTGTTGGTCAGATGTGCTAGTCCAGGCTGCAGTTGAAAGTTCCAGTCTGCATGCCTGGGCTGTGGAAATATTTAGCATCTCCCGGAATCTTGAGTCCTGTTAACTTTTGGCGTCGGCAGTGCCTGCCGTGATGACACAGGAGCTGTGGCAGTGTGCTGCTCAACACAAGGTCATGGCTCTGATTCTCAACCATGACAGCTACACTGCAATAGGGGTTTAACCAGTTGCCAGCACAAGTGACATAAGAGTACTGAGTGGATGAGCATCATAAATATTTAGCTGGATGGCATCTTAGATGCCACCATACTTCTCAATGCTGGAGTACAAATTCAGCATGCATGTTGCTGCACTCCAGTAAACTGCACATCAAAAGACACTGTCTTAATATGTAACACTAATAAGTACCCATGTAATGATAGTTCAGGGCACCTTTATGAACTCTAGATTGACTGTATTAATCGAAAACCCTCCAGTACAGTGCTCTTTGCAGACACCTTTGTTGTCTACTTGCAAAAAAGAAAAGAATCCAGTCTTGCCTAATAAATTCAGCCATTGACAGGCAAAGTAGCACTTCACAAAAGTCCAGTCAAACAGGGCACCTAACTTGCCACTGATTATGTAGTGCTGCTGATCAGGTTTTACAATCATGTTTTACATAAAATACACATAAGATCATGTATGCAGGCACTGCATGCATCAAGGAGGGTTCTACTGTTTGGTCATCATTCAGTGTCTGGTACTGTTTCCTTGTCAAATTCATTATCCGAAATGTGGGACTGGAAGTTCCTGGAACCTTGGAAGTCGACGTGGTGGTCTGCCAAGGTCTATAGCCTAAAAGCTTGTTCATCATTTAGTTTGGTGTTGAAAATTTCACTGCATGCTTAGGTTAGGTGCTGCCTTAAAGGGGCCTTGCCACACTTATTTAAGACCACCATTTTTACTCTTTACTGATTCTTAGCATGTCAATGAAGTAAGATCAAAATGAATTGTAGTAATTAATGCACACAAACCCAAGTTATTGTTGGCAGAAACTTCATTATACAAGCAAAATTAGACTTGCCCTTGACTTAAGTCTTCATTGCTCTAGATGTCACGTTTCACTTTCCCGTCACATGGAACTGTGACACCCAATAGTAGCAGGGCACTGATGTCACATAGCAAAAGTTGCCGCCCCATGGTTGCCAAGCTTGCTCAAGTTATTGATGGCATCGCTATGGTCTTCGAGATCAGGTAGCACATCATCCGAGATCAGAGGACATTGCATCACTTCTGAGGTTACAACAGCTTTCCTCAACACGGATGTATGCAAGTTATGTGCTGAGCTTGTCAATGGTGCTGTTTTCTTGGCTACAGCACTTTGCGCGTGGCTGTATGGTATTTAGGAGATAATTAAAATGGCTTTAAAACATAATGGCATAGTTTTTTTCCTGCTACTCGCAGTATTATATCAGCATAAGTAGCACATTGTGTTTTTAACCTTTTATCCATTTTGCCACAGATCAACGTCATGTCTACTGCATAAAATGCACATTATTGCTGCATAGTAGTGGTGCTATTGGTGCCACTTAACAAGCTTTCTCTAGAGTGTTGCTGGGCTTCTTTAATTAGTGTTAACATATTAAGACAGTGTCTTTTTATCTGCAATTTACTGGAGTGCAGTGACATGCATGCTGAATTTTTGCTTCAGCATTGAAAAACATGTTGGCATCCAGGATGCCATACAGCTAAATATTTGTAATATTCATCTACTCAGTATTATTTTGTTACTTGTACTGCCACTGTCAGTATGGCATCAGTGGAACTGAAATAGTTTAGAGTAGATTTAACTTGAATATTGCTGTAATGTGATTTTTGCCATTTGCATGTTGGCATAATAGCTCGAAATGCAGTGGACTACGCAATGTTGAAGAGCAAATCCTTCACTAACGAGTGTACAGACCTCCTTGAAGTCGTGGACAAGAAGTACCAGAACAGTCATCAGGACAGTGACGGTGATGATGCCAATGTGTATGTGAATCCTGCTAAAAGAAAAAGAAAGTTAGAGGAGAGCAAATCTTTAAATGCCGGGAAGAAACAGAGGACTAATTCAGGCAGCAGTATCCCTGACAGTGAAGGAAGTGAAAATGAATTTAGTGATGATGACGATGATGAACCTTCAAACACAGCTCCAATTGCAAAATCACTGTCCCGTTCCAAACATCGAAATAGTGAGGACAGTGATGAAAGAGATGATGACGACAGCGTCGATGAGGAAAACAGTGATGGGCATGGCAGTGAAGATGTAGAAGACGAAGAGTTTGACGAAGATGATGTCAGTGATGAAGAAGGTAGTGGTTACAGTGGTGCTGAAGACAACAGTGATGATGAACTAAGCTCACAGGATCAATCATCTGGTGCTGATAGGAATGCTTCCAGTGCAATTTCTAGTCCACAGCGTCGAAGAGGCAAGGGAGACACACCGAATGAAAATCTAAAGCTGACATCAGCCGAAGTCAAAGAGAGCAAACTTGCTGGCCACACAAAGGCTGCTAAAATGGCAGACACAACAAAACGTAGCAAGGCCATTGATAAAAAAAAAGGCTTGAAGAATACTCTTGAAGAGGAGGACACAGACGAAATTTCTTTTGATGATGAAAGTGGAAACTCGGGTGAAGAGGAAGACGAACCAGTTGCATCAGAAACACTCGGTGAGGGGCAAGCATTAACAACAGCCAAACAAGGCACGGCCTCTTCAGATGGTATGTGGGAAGATATATATGGACGGTTGCGTGACAAAGCTGGCAACGTGGTGTCACAGAAATATGTCCCTCCTGCCAAGAGACTCCAAGGCATCAGTCTGAGCTCGGAGAAGAAAGAGGAGCTTGCCAGACTTAAGAAGCAAGTAAAAGGCCTACTGAACAGGTATGTGGACTAAGTGTGAATTGTAGCAATGTGCAGTGGAATTATAGCTAAGGCGTAAATGGTGACGCCTGAGCAGATGCTTTTATATTGTAGGACTTCATAGAATTGTATGTTCTGGGATCATATGTTACAACAGATGAACATATGTGTCATAATGAACGCAGATACAGAATTCTTCTTTCAATAGTGTTTTGCTGATAAAATGAAAATAGACTGAACAATCTTGAGAAGGTTTTGGCTGCTGCAGTTAACATTATGCTGAGTTGCAGCAGCACAGGTTAGTGAATATATGAGGGTTGTACAATAAAGACTGAGACTCCGAAATCTTTAGTTCTGAAAATTATTCATCGGAACTTTTATCTCTTTCTATATGATCCCCAGTAAGTGAAATGCGCCCATCTCGCCGTTTCTACCACGCTTCAGATAACGGGAGTCAAGCAATCTTTTCACACCTACTTCAATGTCACCTCCAATGCCTTAGCTATATTTTGTTTTATGTCAAAGAAATGTTTCTTTTACTGTGAGGTACATAAAGAAGTCCAAGAGTGCCACATCTGTACTGTAAAACTGGTAAGTGAATGGTTGCTATGCTTTGGGGAGTAGTAAAAAAGTGACGTTGCTTTGATGTGGAACACCACATGGAGACAGACGTAAATATGAATTGGAGGCAATTTTTAAGTAGATGTCAAAAGATGGCTTGACTCATGTCATCTAGGCAGGGCAGGAACGGTGGGACACGTGCATTTCACTTATTGTGGAGCATGTATATAGGGTTAAAAGTGTCGAATAGAAATTTTCAGAAGTCAGGATTTGAGAACACCAGTCTCAGTCTTTATTGAGCAACCCTCGTACATGTTTTGAACAGCACATTCTTTCAAAAATGTGTGTGCATTTTTGGGAGCACCTCAGCTCTGTCGAGAGCTAACTGGTCAAACACCAGACCTCATTCCAGGTCTTACTGAGGTCCCAGCAAAGTTGGGATGGGACTTGGGACTCTCCAATAAGTTTTAGAACAATACTGCAAAGTCTAAGCTTGCTGGCAACCCTGTGTGTAGTAATTATGTAATAATGTATGAATACATATACAGCTGTGTGATGTTTGGATTCTACCTAAAATAAGTAAAATGTAAAAGGTGCCTAACTGTTGCTTTTTTTTTTTTTGTGCACAAAATGGCAGATGCTTTCATAATATGTAGTAAGTTGGCTTCTCTCTTAATGTGTGCTTTCACTGGTGTACAGTTTTTTTGTTTTGTTTTTAAATATATTTGCAGCCATTACATGGTCTCAAATGTAAGCTCTATTAAATCAGTGACAAGTAAGGGATAGGACAGCAACACTGAAAAGAATAATTGATTGATCAAAACCAAGGTAGCTGAATTTCATTTCGTGTTTTTCTAGACTTAGCGAAGCCACAGTACAGCCTATAGGAATGGAGATGGAGAACCTGTACAAAAAGCACAGCAACAATGGTATGATTTCTTTTGATCAGTATGGTTCTTGACTTCTTCTTTGACTGCAATGACAGTGTGACATCTTGCTTCTCATTTCAGATGTCAACTCCACCTTGAACTTGTGTCTGTCTGAGTCAATTATTGCACCTTTCTTGACTCCTGAGCGTCTCGTAATGGAGCATGCAATGCTTGTCGCATACATGCATTGCAACATCGGAACTGAAGTAGGTTAGTGGGCATTCACATTGCATTGTGCTAAAATGATGCAGAAAGACTAATGCACAATGAGGCACAGACAAGCATGTACATAACTGTACCTTTTCCACATTGTACCATCCACTGCCATGGTTGTAAGTGGCCATGGCTTAAACATGGGTGTTGAGCAACCTGGAATTTTCTAAAAATTTTATGCAGCTGAAAATAGAAAAGTGTGGAATTGTCAAGGGGAAAATGGACATGTCACAAAAAGAAACGAAGTTAAATAAGCAATTCACAAAATTCTGTGTATCAGTTTCCGCTCAAAGCTCCAATTAAAAAAAATAATAACTCTTCTTAAGCATGTCTTTTTCCACGCACATGAAATGCTTGTACTATTCTAGAATTTTACCATTAATAAAGGTTTACAAAGAGTACCTAAGGGTTTTGCTACTTTTTCAGTCTGAGAAATTTTACTCAGTTGCATATACATTACCTCAAAAGTAAAGGAATTCATAAAGATTAATTTGCTAGACACCCTGAAAACTTTCTAGGCTACTTTACTATTCTACATATTCTTAAGGTGGCTTGGTGCCCGTCTTGTCTGCAGGACATGCATGGTTTAGTCCTCACTGGTGGACACCCACCAGTATATAAGATGGGTACAAGCAGCCCCTTGGCTAGGCGTCCAGCTTTCCGAGGGTGTGTTGCTTGGGAAAGAATCACACAGACCACTATGCCTCATGTGCGAAAATGAAAACAAACAAAGCAATACACACCTCTCTCAGCAATGATGGATCCAGAAGTGCAGCTTCTAATTTTACTTCCTCTTACCTGCTAGGTAGACATGCTAGAGGTGCATAAATTATGTTGCTGCAACTCAATATCAAAAAAAGATTAACATCCCACTCATATTGGTCCACCCTGTACATTTACACCCAAGAAAGTATAGTATGGGACAGCCACCACTTGTAGCACAGTTGTTGGAGCACTGCAATGTATCACACAGAGAATGTAGGTTTGAATCTCGTCTGTGATGTTTAGTCTTTTCTTCCACTTTCATTTCCTTACAGTCTGTCAGAAATATGAATGGAGATGCAAGCTTAGTTATTTCTACTTTATTAATGGATCATTTCACCATAAAAAAAGAAAGAGAAGGTTCATTTATCCTGTGATTTTCTTGGCTTAATGTTGACTTTATATGTTAGTCAATTGACTAAATTCATGTTCCTAAATAACCTTAGCTTTTCTCACTTCTCTTGCATCAATGTCTCTCCACACTGTTTCTGTAGCAGGTAGCAGGTAGTAGTGTTTATTTATTTTTATTTTATTTGGGGGAGGGAGGTCATTCACGCTTTCTGCCACTCTGAGTGCAATGAATCTGGTTTCTCAATCTACAACTATTTGAAATTCTTAGTGTTGTGCTTCCTTCTTATTCCTGTTTAGCTGGCTTCATGTAACAAGTATTTTATACCATGATTTTCGTTCTGATCAGTGCTGTTTTAACATGTATATGCTACATACACCACAGAATGGTTCCACAGCTCGCTTTACCTTTCTTACTTTCTTTTTGGCTGTGTGACTTTTCTTGGCCATCTCCATTAAAAATATGTATAAATTATTTTTTTAGCCTGACGAATTGTCATAGCAAGCCTGGCACGTTTCAGCAAACTGAAGGGCATGGTGTAATTCTAAGTATAGTGGAGACAGCGAGACATGCATTCTGAATGTTCTTCACTGCATGTTTAGTACTTGCTGGCAGTGCCGGGAAAAAACTGGTAAAATCATTCTTAGTGTTGGTACAAGGGGTGCTACAAAAGAAATGTCTTGTATTTTATTTCTTTACAAGCTGCAACACATTATTTTTCGGCTTCATCTTCAGCATTGGCTATGCATTTTTCATGGCAATAAGCAAGATCTTGCCATGTCAGCGAAAGTATGTACCATTGGCGTTGTCCACTGCTTCACAGCATACTTAATCCTCAAAGGCAAAGTACTGTGCCCGAGTACAGTAAGATGTCGATAAAGGGAAATTGCTTAAATGAAACAACAGCCTCTAAATTGGTTGGTTTTGCATTTAGGTAATGCAAAAAAAAAAACTTTTGTTAAATGGAACCGAAATTTTCGCAACTCTCTGTAAACAGGACAGAAGCAAGCTCTAAAGGACTTTTTCAGAATGAGGCAGGACCTGAAATAAACTTTTGCAACACCTGTCATTTCATTCAGAAAGCCATCCTAAAGACTGAAGTAGGCAAAAATTTGATATTTTTAATGCATAGCACCACCACTCGCCCTACAGATGACTAAATAAAGGACAGCTGACATTTCAGACACTTTACGGCACATTGTGAGATAATTTAGACTCCCCCACCGTGACCGTGTATTATTTGGCCACAGAGCTATGTTTTTGTTGTGATAAATTGTTGGTGCCTGTTCAACTAGCAAAGCCTAGTAAATCCTGTAGCCGTCGACCATGCACAAACCACGGGACAACATAGCCGCCACACGCATTTCTCTATGCTTAGGAGGAAGCTTTAGCTTGGGTGCTCCTATCTAAATAAATTTAAAAGGAGAATTCGTTTTTGCCAGCAACCATTGCACCAGATTTGACGAGGTTTGTTGCATTTAAAAGAAAAACTTAAAGCTAGTGACTGTTGGTTTCGAATTCTTTTATTTACATTCTCAGTTCCCTATTAAAAATTGGCAAAAATTGAAAATTTTCCGCAAACGAAACTATGAAGTTTATAACTCTGTAACTCAGCAATATATAACGATGTCACAATTCTGTGAATTGCATCTAATAGTACATCTAAAGTGGACAAAATCGATATCTTACACATGAATCTAAAAAAAATTTTGTAATATGGAAATACAGCTTTTGCAGAACCCTTGTACGCAATGCAACGAATTCACGTAAGATATAAATTGACACATTGAATTTGTCCGCTTTGAATGCTCTAATGGATGCTGTCTACAGACCTGTGGTATCTGTTCTTGATGCAGAGATATTAATTCGTAAACTTCGTGCTTCTATATGTTTCTAGCTTTCAAATTTTTGAAAATTCTTTTAACAACATTGACGCCCTAAATAGAAATTCTGCTTCCAACAGTCACTAGAATTTAAATTTCTCTCTCAAATGCAGCAAATTTAGTTAAAATCGGTCCAGGGGTTATCTCAGAAACCCGTTTCTGCACTTTCCATGTATTTTAATAGGCCGTGTTGGAGTTGGGTCCAAGCTAAAGCTTCCTCTTAATATACCTAACAGGGTTAAGGGGGTGTATGACATATAGTGCTGCATCTCGACACTTTCTCAGTGAGCGTAACACCTTTAGCAAACATAACTCCTGTTAATCGGAAAATATTTATCCAGTCCCTTGAGCTTTCATTTAACAAGATTCTGCTGTATACTCACCTGGCCACCAATGTGCACCCCTGGCCGTGGCCAAGATAATTCGTGAATTTTAAATTAATACTTATAGTAAGTTTTGTTTATGTATGACGAATGATGCAGCAAAGATTATCAACTGTCGGTGTGTGCTCGTGTCTCTCGTTTTCCAATATGTCAGACCTGGCGCAAAGAGTCCCTTCATTTTTTGGAGGTGCAGAAATTTAAGAAGTGCTTATGAACTCTGATTCAGAGGACTTTGATGTTGATTACAAGGTGTGTTCAATGGACAAAGAGGCCATGTTGCCCTAAGAACGCAAATTATCCTAACCAAAATTCTTAATTAGCATAATTTGTTATACTTGTTCTAATTTACAGATTTAAAATTTTGTGAAGTGTTTGGACCTATTACCAATAATTAGCATTTGAGTTTAAAGCCTGCTAATGCGTTACTTAGACAAAAGACACTTTGGAAAGTACACCCATACCCACAGGGTTAGGAACACCATGAAAAGAAATTTTTTTGCCTGCATGGTCCATCTTTCATTGCCCCGCAGAGATGGTCAAAATGTGCCAAGTATCCCACTTCATAGAATTTCATAAGCCTGAATTTATGCAAAGTAGAAGTTCCTCCATTCCTTTTACAGCATTATACTTATTATGGTACCTTTAAGGATATTTATATACCTAAATGTGTGCACAGCGTATGCATTGCCAGTGCAATGTAAATGGGCTTGCTTTTTTTTTTAACTAGGTGCACAGATACTCCAAGACATGACTGAAAAGTTTAATGAGCTGTATGAGCAGCAGCAAGGTTGCAGCACAGGGAAAGAAGTTGACAACTGTGCTTTGTTTATATCATATCTCTTTGTGTTTAAGGTAAGTTTGCCTCTTTCTTCACCCCCTCATATGACAGGCAGTCTTCTGTTCGACTATCTGCTTTATTTCTTTGTTGTCGTTTTGCCAGTTCATTTCGAACATCAGAAGTAAGCCAGTACCTTTTTTCAACATATTCTCAACATTGACTGCATTAGTTTGCTAACCAAAGTTGCCTAGCATATTCAGCAGGAATAGCAATAATGGAAATGATCAACTACTATTGCTAGAAGTAGATCATAAGGCTAGTGGGGATGTTGCTTTCTTTTGATCTTCTTTGTAGGTACAAAATATTCTGTTCAATTTCACTTCATCCACGCATGCGTCAAGTGATAAAAAGTGGTCTCTTAATGATAAAACCAGATTAGTGGCAAAAATATGTGAACTCTTTGTCAGTTAGGACAATGGAAAAAGCACTGACCTAGGTATCACCATTACGCATCATCACAAATGCTTCATATATCTTCCGTGCTGTTTGGTCCCTATACCGGAGCAAAACCCATGTCTCTTCAAAGACCGGATAGCAGCCACACTTTGCACAGTGGATGGCCAGATTACTCCCACTTTTAGTCTTCACGTTATTAGTGTGCTTGCACAGATGATCGTTGAGGCAGCAGCCCGATGTGTTGTCGCATATGTAATGCGGTATTGTGAGAGTGTGCATGTTGTATATACTTGTGAACTTGGAAGATTAGGTAAAGCTTCTAAACAGCAAATTTTATGGAATGTTGATGATTTTTACTCAAAGTAACATACAAGGTATGCAGCCACAACTGAAATCTTTGTAAGTGTACATCTTTTTAATATGTTGCATGTATTCTGATTGCAACTAATGCTTCAAAAATTGTATTGTCATGTTTTGTCATAAGAGTTCAGAAAAAATTTAATACCTTGTTTGCAAACAGTCTGAAAATCTGGTTTTCCAATAGTTTGATTTGAATTGCTTTGACACTTAAAAAAAGCTTCTGGCACTTATTCTTTTTCTTTATCTAATGTGTCTTCTTTCCAGGTTGTTCATTCAAGAATTATCTACGACATCATAAGAAAATTGGCCGAGACTTTCAGTGAAAAAGACGTGGAGATCATTCTTCTGATTCTGCGTTGTTAGTATCTCTAATGTTTTGCATGCTTTGTAGTATTATGCTGCTGTTAATTATGTTAATGAGCAGATAACTGATGGTTTGTTAGAGTAACAAAATGGGTGCGAAGAGGAGGAAAACACAGTTGAGTATGGTGGAGAATTAGATAGTGTGATGAAAAGTGTGGATTCTTTTGAAACAAGAGAGGGGTTATTAAAGAATGCTGATCAAGGCCTTGGTCTTGCAGTGGACATAAATTAGACTGATGATAGTAATGATAATAATGAAGCTTCTTTGTTAGAGCATTAATTTGTCAGAACCTGTATGCAGTTCATCCACATGTGTGCATTTTTATGTGAAAGAAGTAAAATTTTGTCAACTGTAGACTTGCCTGATTGATTTAAGCATGAAATGCCTATAGGCACCCTCGGCCAGGTTTTCAAGCAATATTTTGCAGTAAGAAAGATGGTAAAACATTATTCATACTTTCGGATGGAAAAGACGGCTTTCTCACTTCTTGCACCATGTTCGTCTGTAATTTGCCACTTGAAATGTCTCTCCTAGCTGTTGGGTTTGCACTTCGAAAGCACGACCCTTTGGCCCTGAAGGAGGTAGTGCTCCTCTTGCAACGCAAGTGTGCCCAAGACACTGCAGGGGCCCAAGAGTAAGCATGAAAGTTTCTTATCTCACATCAAAATAGCATATACATGTACTGGAGCAAGCTACTCTTAAGTATGGTGAAGCTTAAAGCTTTAGAAATGCCACAGACCATGAACGCTACACAGCTGGGAAACAAGTTTTTGTGATTAGCGAAATGAGAATGCACTGTGAGTAAGTAGCAAAAAAAAAAAAAGAAGTCAGTAGCTGTGACTTGATGCTCTACTGTTCTTTTTCTTTAGAAAAACTATCTTCCTGCTGTGATTCATTTAGTAATAAGCTTTAGTGCCCACCACCTAGAGACAAGCATTGGCATTTTGTCCTGGTCACCTTTTCGTCTTGCATACCATGGTTCATTAAGTGACTGTGGGGTTGTTGTTGTTGTTTTTTTTCCAGCTCCAGAAAACGATTCATGATGGACATACTAAACGCTGTGCGAAATAACAACATACAGAAGATCCCTAACTGTGACCCTAGTATGGTGGAGCATGCGTCCAAAGTACTCAGAGGACTATTTCGCAAGGGTAAGTAGTGGATCCACATATCACAGCACACACTGTTAAGCTACTGTTTGACTCCCAAAATGAAGCGAGCATGTAGTATAGTCGCAGTTGAATTATTTCGGTCACATTTATAGGCAGCTATTTTACTTAAGTGTGATCCTTTATGGTGCGGCTTATGCAAAACATTTCAACTATCACACCACAGTTGGCTGTCTGCCACTGCTGCGGAGAATTTCCTTATCTAATTAGCATTGCTGATGCACATGTTTTGTGTTTTATTTAAGGGTATTCGAATACTGAAATTTCCTAATCAAATGGAATATGAATATTCAAGAAAAACAACCTTTAAATATTAAATAAAATAATGAATATTTTTTTATGTATGAATATAAAGTGAAATAAAAAGGTTGCATGGAGCCTTTCTAGCAAAAAAAGATAATGGGCAGGGGGAGAATAAGACTTATATTTGCATTGTTTGGTGCTTGTGATGCCGTTCACAACTGACTTCCGTTCAAGTGAGGAGCTTGTGAATGAGAAAGACCTGAAAGGTGATAGTATCTGGCCCACTAAAACAACAGTATAGAAAGCATGTTGAGATTATCCAAATATAATAACTTGTTCTGTCTAAATCAAGAAAAAAAAATTTAAGCTGCCTAAAGACGAGGCGTCCTTATTAAATGACAGTAAATTATCGAGCAAAAGTTAGCTGCTCTGGGCGTTCTCTCACCAACTTGTGCCTGACAAGGCCGACGGCTCTCTTGTGGCAGAATCATTCCGGATAGTCACCACTTACGTCTCTCTTCCTCCCTGTAGATTCCATTAAGTATTTTTATCTCTTACTTTTGAATAGGAACTAATATTCACCAACTTCGAATAGTGAAATTCCCTGATCAAATATGAATCGAATAGCAAGAACTATGATTCATAATCAAAATTTCGAATATTTGCACACCCCTACTTTATTTTTCACGTGGCGAATTGTAGTTGCACCACCACCATCCTGTTGCTAAAACTTTTTGTCAATATTGTTTAACATTTGGCCAACATGACTGCCATACGGTAGCTTATGGAGTGTGTCATACCCAGGGTAATAAACTGGAACTGAACCGAAAACTGTAAAAAGAACACCATTTTTGCTTGAACCGGGACTGAACTGCATCATTTGGATTTTTTTCACTGCGGAGTGCAACCAAAAGGAAAAAAATAATGGTTTTCGGTGTAGGTTGGCCACCTCTTCCTGAGCTTTTTATCCATGCATTGCCTGCTTTTGTGGCTCAACTCTGCTGCCTCATTTGCAAATACCCACCATCTTCTCAAGCTTTTAAATATAGCAGCACCGTTAGTACGGTTTTCAGCGTATTGTGTCGGGGATGCAGGCTATAGGCATTGCATTAACGCAACCATATTTGCATCGCATCTGACACATGTACTCGCCAGACTGTGATGTGTGCAAAGTACCTGAGACAGAGGAGCACACATGTTGCTTGTAGCCGGTATGACTGTGAACGGCAAGCATTGATATCTTCTTCAGCACCAATTAACAACACGCCATTCAGTGAAAAAGTGTTACTGACTGGGCCATTGACTGGACATATCCATGTAAGCGAGCCATCAAGGCTTTCTTAGAATGTTTATTTAACATAGGCCTAAATTCAAGGCTGTAAATGGGCCCTTCGAACATGAATGTGTACATAATCGCATCCTATTGCCTGTAGTCGTGATTACTCCTCAGTCCCCCATTTTTCTCCTCTTCTCTTTTCCCCTAAGCAGAGTAGCAGGCTGGAGGATCTCTTTGCATTTCCTCAATATGTTCTTCTGTCTCTTTCTCTCTCCGCCAATATAGCTTCATTTCACATAGGTTCCAGCATTGATGCTGGATCTGCATAATTCTTTTGTAACTATGTGTTGCCTGAAGAACAAACAGCAGTTACCTTTCACTGTAGCTTTGTGCAGTTATTGTACGAAATAAATTTGTGCTATTTTCCTGTAATTATTGTTCAGTTATGCAAATGAACTTGAACCATTTCAAACCTGTCTGATTTTTTTCTTTTCCTCTGGAGTTGCACTGGAACTTGACCATTTTCAGTGAACTGAAACGAATAAAGTTTCAGTTTGGCACTCTGGTCATAGCTATATGCATAAAAGCGTCTATCATTAGTTCAAACTCTGGTTTAGTAGAATAAATCCTCAGCCCCCTTTGTGATCTTAACAAGATTATGCTGTTTAATATGTTATTATTTAAAAATATTGAAACCATTTTCACTTTCAAACTCAGAAAAGAACTAGCATTTAGAAGTGCAGCCTGAAGGCATGCTATGTGGTTGAGAACATTCCGGAGTTTTACAACATTAATAAAGGTGGTCACGAATATTATTTCGTTACATAAACTCTTTACTGTATTTTTTACTATCTTGCTTAAGCTAAATTATTCTCCTGGACACTCTTTGCTTCATTTTCATTTTCTTTCCAATGTGTTGCAGGTTGCTTGTTGCAAGAATTGAACATCTCGCTCGAAGATCTGCTGAAGGCACATGAACGAGGCAAGTGGTGGGTGGTTGGCTCAGCATGGACAGGAAACGAGGCGTCTTCGGGTGAGCCACCAGAACCATTTCTTCTTGATCATTTTGGCTTTCTGGAATGTTGGTCATAAATAATTGACAGCATTTAATGACCCGAAGCTGCCCTGTTACGTATGAGGGATTCCTTAGTTCAGAGCTCCAGAATTATTTTAACCTAAGGAGTAGCGTGTTCTCATCTAGTTGGTATCAGTTTATGCTGAAAATTCAGCATGGCTAATAAACGAAGATATTTAAAATTCAGCGGCAATTTAGTGGTAAATGCAAGAGAATTGTGTTAGCATTATGTCACACCGCTTTGAGATCCCGGATCAATGATTTAAACTGCATTCATCACATTGCAAAATGTTGTTCAGGGGCTCATTTTCGACACACATACTGCCTCTTTGAGGAGCGAAGTACAACTGACGGTGGTCTGCTCCAGGCCACCACTACACACATGCACACACACGGACACACACCACATGACCTGCCTCTACATTGATCACATGACCGGCTTCGCACACATACCTACACTTTTTTCCACTTTGGCACTCCTAATGCTAAAGCATTAAAACAGGGCACAATGGCATGAGCAACTGTGCACGTTTGATTAAAAAGTAAAAGTTATACAATGAAAAGTTATTAAAAAAAGTCTCTGGAATATAACGCACTGTACAGGCTAGATTCTGAGATCTTTGTCCAAATGCACATTTATACTTATCCTTCACCCAAGTATAAAGATCATGTGCATGTGCCTGCTCAAGTTGTAACCATGTTCATGTACCTGTTCATTTGTGTTAATTTTTTAAAATAAACTGTCATTTGTAAATCAACCACTCCTGTCCTTGTGCCCCCTTGTTGCATCTGTTAGCCACGCAGAACTTCCTATAGAAATTTCGCCACTTGGGGTTCTCTAACATGCACTGACATATAAGTACACAATTGTTAGATCATTTGCCATTTGACTCCCCATCATAACTGCAACTGCCATGGTCAGGAATTGAACCTGCAATCTCTAGATTGCATAGCTGGTGAGCCACAGTGACAGGTATAATCATTAGCGCCTGCTGTAATTCAGGGTATAAAAGTGTATAAAAGTTATAATTTCTTATCTGTCACATCAAGGGGCCAATTCTAGCAATAATTGAGGCATGGTTTCATGAAAATCAGTGGCAAAAGGCAAAAATGGCTGAAAATTAAAGTAGTAGTTACAATCTATTACCCTGGGCCACTTGCGGTTGGCATGCGATATCCGAAGGCAGTATTTTAGTATATAGTGTTGTAAGCAGATTTATTTTGTGAGGTGCATCCCTGAAAAGTTTGGTCTTGTGACCACCGCAGGCTGCATGCATGCTGTGGCTCTTCTGGCTGTTACTGTTTTTTGTACATGTGTTGTTTTTATATGAGCCACTAAATGTGTATCATGCTGCAATAATCAAGTGCGTTCACTCAGTAGCCCATGATATAAGTCTGTGTCTTTTGAATTCAGCCTACTTTCCTATGTAGCAGAAAATATACATAAAATAACATAAGCACATTGTGCTGCTGCAAGTTTGAATCAGCTTTGTTGCTTATGATGAATGCAATTTGTTTATATGACTTGTCTCCATACACAGTGGTCCTTTGATACACCAGTGCCTTTTAATGTGTGCTGTCAGCATACATCAGTTAAAATGTGACAATCCCCCAAATTTCTAAGAATAAAGAAAGAAAGAATAAGAACATCTTCTGTGCATGATTACCTCACAATGCAGTTAGGTTGCAGCTGTTCAAAGGCTCATTTTAAGCCCAAAATTCTTCATTTAAGAATAAATTGCCTCAGTTTTGCACACACTGACAACCATCAAAATTAAAAGGTGCATTCTAGTTTGTTTCAACTAGTCTGCATTTCAACTTATGGTCAAACCATGCTGCTGAGCCACAAATCCCTAACAACTCATAACGATAATGCTTGCATCTTTATTAATGAAATGCTTATCTCCTGCTTAGGTAACATTGGAATATAAACCCTGCCTTTCGTTTTCAATATGCAGATAGAAAAGCAAACATGTCATCAGTGCAGCCAGAGTTTTCAAGCAAAATCTTAAAGCTGGCTCAGAAGCATCACATGAACACTGATGTAAGGAGAAACATCTTCTGCATTCTGATGACTGCCGAGGTAAGAAAACGCTGAACTGATATGCTGACATTTTATTTATTTATTTGTTTGTTTGTTTGTTTGTTTGTTTGTTTGTTTGTTTGTTTGTTTGTTACTGCGATAACAATTATATAGACACTCCAGGTGAATTTTCGTTGTGGCCGTGGTGTTTCATATAAAATTCAAGTGCGATAACATTGCAGCCGCGCGCTGTATGCTGTAGATACGAGCAGAAGCATGCGAGGGTGAGCGGAGAGGAATGGTGGCTCGATCTCACACTCGCAAGGGAGAAGGCACGCCATCTTCTGTCACACGCAAGGCAGCAGGGGCTGCAACTGCGTATGCGTGGCTGAGTGCGGCCACGCGGACCCTATCTTGAAAGCAATCTGCGGTGGATATAAAGTCTGGGTGCGCCGAGAGGTGATGGTTTCATGTGCGCTGTGTTCTCACCACTTAGTTCGTGTTGAAGGGAGTTGTAGCACGAAGGGCAATTCACTTGCTGCTGCTGCTGCTGCTCTTCCTTGTGCCAGCGTTCTGACAGCAAGTGCCCGTGGTCATCGAGTGAGATGTGTTCATGTTTCCCTGTGCGTGCGTGACAATGTGCTTGTTAATTTAGCGAGTAAGCAAATGTTTGCAGAAGTTTATGCAGCTGATAAAACGACTAGCCTTACTTCGTATAGCTGTCTAATAATTTGCTTTTGCAATCAATGCTTCGCCTCTCGGGTGACACTGTGACTTTTATTTTTCTGTTTGCTTGTTTGTTTTTACAATTCATGGTATAACTTTTACAGTCCTACCGTGTTGATATCAGCTGTAACATAACAGACATAAACAAAGTTAAAAATGGAAATATGAGGGCAAATCAGAAAGTCTTTGCCCCTATTCTTTATTAGCCAAAATAAGGTACATAGTACAGGTAATTACAAATATACATACTATTCTATTTACTGTGCATTATTTTTCCACATAGTCCCCATAGTGGTTCGGACATTTGTCCCATCACAGCACTAAACTTAAGATGCTGCTGTGGCAGAATTCATCCGGCTGACTGTGGAACCACCGTCAGACTGCTGTCTTGGCTTCATTTAACTTTTGCGAACGCACAACACCACCACCTCACATATCTCAAAGCAAGACACCTTTCCCCATACGTGGGCTGCATTTTTCTGTGGATTTCGATGGGTGTTCGTCCCTTGCTCCATCGAAAACGAATCACTTCATTGCTCTTACGCCATGGACTTGTGGAGCTTCAACAACTGGCAGCAGTGCCGTGCCAACGAGCTACCAACGGATAAGGCCGGGTCGATCCAACTACCGCTGGGAATGGATATTTTGACTTCGCATTTACAGCCGCAATTTGACTAAAAAGAAACAGGGGCAAAGACTTTCTGATTCGCCCTTGTAAGAACAGTGTTATTAACAGGAAGCAATATTGTGAATAAACTGTTGCCTTGTTAGTAAATTAGTTGACAGGAGACATGACAGAATTGTGTTAGCTGCTACAGGCTTTTTCTTCAAAAGAAATCTGCGCAGAAAAAAAGTAAGGAACACTCCACATATGCACAGGTTGCTTGCAGCAGCAGCTTATTTTGTTTTATGTATGCTAATCTTGGCAGTCCATTGCTGTGGCAGCAGTAATAGTTGTTTAAGTGCATGCTGTTCTGATTCGACTTACAGGACTACTTGAGTGCCAGCGAGAGAATCCTGCACCTGAACCTGACTGCAACGCAGGAGCGTGAAATGTGCCATGTCGTCTTGCACTGCCTGCTCAAGGAGAAGCAGCACAACCCTTTTTATGCTTATTTGGCCCAGTTCTTCATCAAGCGAGACCGACGTTTTTATGTAGGTGTTTGAGGCCCGGGAGTCTGATGAAAGTTCGTATTGTCAGAATTATTACACAGGCTGAATAAGCAATGTTATGACACAAGAATGGCTATTTCTGAACCCTGTGTCTGAAAAAAATGCAATCAATTTGAGAAGAAAAAAAAAAAGAAAACAGGTCTTGATGCGATTGCCACTGAATGTTAGTCTGATACTTAAACTTCATTTTGTATTCAGGAATCTGTGCAGACTGAAGTATGGTGAAAATAGATATTTAGTCATCTGTCTGTGCATGCTGCCCAAACCATTTCAACATAACCTCTTGATGCAGGCACCATTTGTTGTCTTTCAGCCTTCTTTTGAATGTCTTTTTGCCTGTACGTGTGCTACATAGTCCTTTCAGCACATGCCCTAAGTGATCCCCTTTAGACATATTTACTCACGTCTCGCACTTATGTTGATGCATTTACCTGATAATGTATTGTTTTATAGAGAGGGAAAAAATGCCTGGGGCATGTCTGCATAATGAAGGAAATATTTCTCCCACCTTCTACATACATCAATTTTTCAACCTCATTCCATTGTTTGGCTAAACACAGTCGAGCTGTTGTCAGCAGTGTCTTGGGAAATTGTGTTTATTCAGCAGTTCCACTAGAAGTAGTGAGGACTTTGCTAGTGACAGCAAGATCAATAATGCAGATTATGTTATAATCACTTAGGCCTTGGAGAAGCCTTGATGAAGGATTATAGACTAGTACTGACATTTTTTAATGGGGCAGTCACGTGGTATCACAAACCGCCAGTCAGCCTGGTGCGGTGGTTGCAGGCCATACAGTGACTACGTCGTCCAAAGTTGCTGAATTGTCCCTTCATGTAGTCCACTTCCCTTGGTATGAAAATGTGAGGGGGACACACTCTCCCCTGCCCAGTCAAGTGCTGAATGGACTCAGCTTCCAGCAGCACAGCCATAGTGTGCGTGTACGCCTCAGCAGTATCTAGTACCATGAAACCGCTACAACAGGTTTCGGTAACATGAAGAGTCTTCTTTTTCATGTGCAATGCTATGCTGTTCTTGGTGTGCGTTTTGAACATATCACAATTTTGATGTATTGTAATTCATTATTTGCTGTACTCTTGGAGAATCGAGGTCCTGTTGTGTAATTACTGGGTTGACAGCTATTTAATAAGGCAATAAAAATGAGCCAAAAGCTTATTGTCAGTACTTATTTAACTACTACTTTGAAGAGAGTTTGTTGACATGGCACAGCGATAGCTTTTCAGCTGAATACTGAAGTGAAGGTAGAATGTCGTTAACATTATTTTTCACACCTTACAATAACAATATTTAGTTGTATCCCTCAAAGCATGACTACTAACTCTTTATTAAGCTTCATAAAAATGTTGCTCTCGGTTTTTGTACTTGGCACCTAGCATTGCTTACTTTCATTTCAGATGAGCCTGCAGTGTGCAGTCTGGGACAAATTCAGGGAGCTGGACCGACTGAGTCCGACAGCTTTATCCAACCTAGCAGAGTTTCTCGTTATCTTGCTTTCACAAGAGGCCCTGTCACTGGCTGTTCTCAAGGTGGGCAGGCTGGACTGTGTTTATGTGTTCTCACCTGCACTTTATTCACACTGGCTTGCATGCTAATGATCATGAATATTCTTTACTATGTTGCCATGAGGTGAAAGCATACAGCGCTAATGCCCTGTGTTCAAAAAATATTTGTGAATACTATTTGAGATTTGGAGCGTGAATCAAATGTGACTTGCTGTGATGTGCAAGTTACACAATGTAGACAATAAGAACAAACAACTGAAATGTAGGCCAACTCTGCACTAGCATGAAATATGTACACTTAATGTTAAATTTGTACTAGGCAGTGAGTCAGCCACTGCACAAACACTTGATGCTGTAAGGCATGCAAAAATAATTTTGGCTCCAAGCATTTCAACCTTTGAAACTCTCAAACACCACCATGCCCTCCTCACTGCCATTTTCTGCCCAACAGACGATCCAATTTGTGGACATGAGTCCGGCACTGCTGAAACTCCTGCGGCAACTATTTAGCAGCCTGCTATTGAACCGACCTCAGGATGTCTATCAGAGAGTCTTCCTCAAAGTGGCAGATGCACCCAAGCTGCGTCTGCTGAGAGAAGGGCTGTGCCTCTTCCTCAGGCACTTCTTCCTCAAGGACCCAGGCATGGACTCTACAGTGCGCAGCATGCTCAAGCAGCATGCCGAGCTTGCAGAGGAAACCCTCAGCAGGACTGACAAGAAGGCCATCCTTTGATTGTAAATTAAATGAGACTTGATTTTCCAGGTGTTGCTCAATGCTTTGTGTGCTTTCGTGTATCTGGATGGTTGAATATTGCCTTGGCTGAATAGTGCCTTAGGAATTATGCAGACGTTTTACCAACAGCAAGACCTTGGCCTGCCGTGCCTGGCACAGCCAACTGCTGCAGATATAATGCTTCTGCCATTTACAAAATGATCATAACATTTGCAGTTGCGTCTGCATAAATCAGTCTACAACTGAATTTGTCCGCCTTATTTGCAGGTAACATCGGCTAGTCGCTCATGTTTGTGGAGGTGGAACAGGTAAAATGCAAGGCATTTAAAGGGGCAATAAAAATATAATTATGCAGGTTCAATGCACATTTTGGAATCTATGTGTAGTAAAGCTTTTGTGAAGCGGCTAGTGGAATGCTATAAAACAGTTAATCTTCTCCAGCACGTTTTGCAGCATAGCAATTACAGGCTTGCCCAGCAAGGCAGCAAGATGCCAAGGCCCTCACAACCGCAGATTATGCACTGTCTCCAGAATTGGCCCACTTTTAGTCACACCATCTCTGGTGCATCCTAGTTTACTACTGCACTATCTCCAAAACCCGCCCACCTTAGCCGGCAAGAATCAAACCAGACGGACACGCCAAAGCCCGGGAGAGGAGACATGGAAAGCTTCACCTTATTAAAGGAACGTGCTTGAAGGTGTATATTTATTGCACTGAGAATATTAGGCTCCATTTATTGCTTCATTGCATAATTCCATAGAGAACAGAGGAAGCCACTGGGACATCTGTAGATGTATAGTACATATGGGGCTGGCTACGTATAAGCCGATTCATTATATGAGTGCTGGCTCGTGTGAGCAATTTGGCAAGGTGACGGCAGCCACAGTCGGCAAAGTCCGATAGGGTTCACCTAGAAAGTTTTGCTTTAAAGTGTAGGCTAGATAGGGTGCATTCACTGTTTTCAATACAAAGTGGGTACCTTTATCAATTATTTTATGCCCTGGTATGGTAAAATGCGGGGCAATAATGAGCTGAAGAGATATTGGTGGGCTAGTCTGCACTTGATGGTTAACAGATAATGACATAAATCTTAGAACATTGCCTGGGAGAATTTTCGGCACGCTGCAGGCACTGCCTGTCTCGAGGGTTCTTTCGAGGAGCCATGCTGGTTCTGAAAATTCTGGATCCTGTGTCACTTTCAGCAAGCAATTATGAGGTTTTATCTTTTTTTTTTCTTCAGTTTTGGTATTAAAAACGAACATATCTGTAAGCTTTTTGTGACACACTTGCTCATGGCTTCAAACATAAATTTTGCACAGAGGCTGCCCTGCATCTTTACTATCTTAACTCGTTATGCAGTCCAAGACTTGGTTGCAGTTGACATTAAACATTCGTCTACTGATGAACCTAATATGAAATCCTTGGCTCACAGGGACATCATTGGTGCCATAATATTGACATGAAATTGAATATATGAAATTTGGGCTCGTGCTTTCTACTAATAAGCCACGTGTTTCTGTCAAGATAATGCAAAGTGGTTCTCTCGAAAATAATTGCCCAACCAAAGCTCTTTTAGCATTTTGCTTTAAGGTAGATCAATAAATAAATGTCGAACATTCAATATAAAGTGACTATGCCACTTTATATTATATGCTACAAAAGCAATATGACCACAGCCAGCAGAGCATACCAGCTCTTGTTTCAGATGTTGGCTCTGCTCGCTGGTCATCGATCAATTTTCTCTGGGCTTTAATCTCACACCAACAAAGGCCATTAATTGTAGCTACAATGCATAGGAACAGGTACATTCCAGCAACAAGTGGTGGCCTCTACACTTTCTCAACAGATTGCACATCTATGCAAGGGACCAATGTCAGAGAGAACACGCAATATGTGACTTCTACAACACGCCCTACCTAACAGTGGGTTCCCATGTACACCCTTGCAATTTTTATTGCGATAGCAATTATATGTTCACTCCAGGTGCACTTCCGCCATTGTCGTCAACGCATATGTTCCGTATAAAGTCCAAGTGCGATAACATCGTGGCCGCGCGCCGTGTGTTGTATGTGCGAGTGAAAGCATTCGAGGGTGAGCCGACGACGGTGGCTCGAACCTCGGGCGCGCAAGGCAGAAAGGCGGCGAGGAAGCGCACAGTCTTCCATCACGCGAAGGCACCAGGAAGTCTCTACTTTGGTAGCGACTGCGTGTATGGTGAGGTCACACTGGTCCTATATTGAAAGCGACCTGCCATGGGGACAGAGTGCGCCGAGTGCTGATAGCTTTGTGTGCGCTATGTTCTCGTCGCTTATTTCACGTTGAAGCGAGAGGCAGCACGAAGATCAATTCGCTCACTGCTGCTGCCACCCTTCATCATGCCAGCGTTTTGACAGCGAGAGCCCGCGGTCATAGAGTGAGATGTTTTCATGTTTGCTTGCGCACGTGTGGCACCATGCTTTTTAACTTAGTTATACAGCATAGCAAATGTTTACAAGTTTATACGACCTATAGAACTACTGTACTTACTTCGTATAGCTGTCCAATAATTTGCTGGCGTAATCAACGCTTTGCCTTTCGGTCAAAACTACAACTTTTTTTCTTTAATATCGCATGTGCGCCGACCGCACATTGTGCCAGCAGCCTTGTAGCAACGAGAGGCACTCCTGAAGCAAATGCTACCACAAGATACACCCGAACTGCAGTGAGCTAAACTGCTGCTATAAAGTGATCATGTTTCTAGCACAACCCAGTTGATCTACAGTGAGAAGTGAAACCGATTCTTAAACCTTTCTTCAAGGTCACAGCATTCTCTATACATCTCCCTAGGGGATATGCATAAATCGGATCATATGGGTACTCTCTCTGATCAATATTTATCTCTTTGGTTTCAATTGTTCCTTATCGCTTATAGAGCTACCAATTATCTACATTTACACTACTATAACGATTAATATATGTGTTAATAAATAATAAATTAATAATAAATGCAAATTATGCATTTTTATGCAGATACAATAAGGCATTACACTTCTCGTGACAGATTTAATTTCATTTATTATCACCTTGAAGGCCCGAAGGCATTATACAAAGGGAGTATGTTCGCTGAAGTACTCGCCAAAGAATGCTTACGCATTAAAATATCATGGTATCGACCGTACATGCAACTAGCTTGGGCCTGCAGCAATTCATGTGAGCACCAACGAAGTTTCCATCGATTGTATTTCTTTTTATGAACAGGTTCGAGTTTTAAAGGCGACATGGTGGTTATATGATGGAAGTTGTTATGTGCCCTCCAAGGAGTGTTCTACAGCAAGTAGTTTTCAAATTAGTTAATTAATAGTAGAGATAGAAATATTTGAAGTGCCGCAAACCCATGATTTCACTAGGCATGCGTCACCACCAACATAAACACTCTCTCCACTTGCCCTGTCCAGCCACCACAAGCGAAATTTATTCCCTGCATTCTCCCATACCAGAGCCGGAGGATTGCGCGACGAATATTTCACGGGCCCCACCTTGCTTTACAGTGAAGCTGTTTACCGCTACCTCCCAACGGCACAATCATGTCCACGGACAGAAAAGTGCAAGCAAAAATCATCAGCAATGACTCGTACCTCCCTAAGCAAACAAAAAATACATCATAGAGAACATGTCGAAAACTGTGATAATCAATGGCTCATACCCGTGGAAGCAATGGCTCATACCCCCATAAGCAAGCAAAAAAATCCAATGTCTCATAGCTCCGTAAGGACATTCCCCTAACACACCCAGATTGGACATAGAGTGTTTCATGCGAACGCACTTCTTAGAACTGGCAAGTGACCACACGACTCCGGTCACCCTTGTCCAGTTCATCGGCGACGAGTTTGCCTTGATGTGCTTCACCGATGCCACTCAGCCAACCACCACACACGGAATATGTATTGATCTTACGTAAGGAAAGAATGTTTCTGCGGTTAAAACTGAAAATTTAGTCGTATATCATAGTGACCACAAAGCAGTGGTGACATGTGTTACAAAATAAAATGTTTGCCAAAGTTTACTGTTTGTCTCATCGCCATATTGTAGGTAGTGGTCCCCTCGCAGCTTCGCAGTCCAAGCACCTTCACAGGGTGGAATGGGTCCTCAATTTTTTTTGCTCTCTCTCTGGCATTTTTGCCAAGTGGCGCACTTCGGGCGATTGTCTCATGTGCAAGCTTTTGCGTTTGTGTCTTGTTTCGCACAGAGGGTGATTTTGGCCGCTCTGCACGAGACTACCTGATTAATGTTATAAGTCAGTGCCACACTCACAAGCACTGAGGCAGGCGCGAGAGGATGAAAGAGCACGATCGCAGCACTGGAACATGGTAGAAAATGACATAGTTCAATTCTCTACACGCGCAACTGCACGTGGAACCAAGCTGACGAAACGGATTTACACCTCTATTGCTATGGTACATACGAAGTAAAACAAAAACACGCAGATATTCAGTTTGTATGTTTTATTATTTATCTAAACTTTAATTAATCTATTGAAGCAACAGGTAAACAAATAACTGATGTTGCCTTGAAATTTTACTTCTCGAAGTCGCACGTCACACTGTATTTAGGCGATATTGATTGATTCTTTATCGGTTTATCACATATACATGTGATGGGAGGCGAAGGGAAAAGCCATTCAAGGATGGCTTGAGGGAGTCCTTCGCCCCCACGCTGGCAAAGACAACAGCAGAGGCACACATGTCCTCTTCACATGGTCGTACACTTTTACAAAACCATCATATTAAGCACAACATTGCCATAAACCTTGACAAAACCATAAAATTAAACACATTAGTTACTGTCCTACGTAGGGCATCATGCGTTAACATACTTTACTTCACCTCAGCATTGAATGACAGCACATTTCATAACAATGTACGCTTAGTAATAGTGACATTGAAACAATATAATTAAATAGCAATCATAAACAGCTCTAGTGGTCAATGTTAGGCTAGAAAGAATGTGTACAAGTAAGATAATGTTGCTTCGCGAATATCGATTTGTTTTTTATTAAAATCATTTAGTAGACGTGGAAGTTTGTTTTGGAGCATTTGCCGACCATAGCCAGTGTGACAATATGGAACATTCCATATTTCTGTTGTTCTAGTGGCATATGATGCTTCCTTTAAATGGAGATTCACCAAACCCATGAAGATAGAATTATGACAGTCATAGTTAAGGCGATATTCACGCAACAATTTATGCTCATATGTGTCTTGTACTCTGATTATTTTAAATTTTTTAAAGAGCTCCACAGTAGAATGCCGGAGTGGCACATTCTCAATTATTCTCAAAATTCTTTTTTGCATTACTAATAGCCGCGAGAAATTCGATTGTGTTAATCGATTGTTAATTCGATTGTCCCCCAGACCAAATGACAATAGTTTAGATAGGAAGCGAAGAGGGCATTATAGATTAACAATTTTATTGACTTCGGAATTAAGTAGCGGTTTCTGTTCAGAATTCCCGTTATTGCACCTAACTTTTGTAATATCGCATTGATATGCTCATCCCACTGCAGTGATTCTGAAAAATGCACACCAAGTACTTTAATAGACCTAACTAGCTCTATCTCTGAGCAGCGATAAACTAGGTTACGTACTACTGAAACCTTCCTGCCTATATAATGAAACATCACAGCCTTTGTTTTCTTTGTATTTATCTTTAATTGGTTATTATCTGCCCACGTGCTTAGTTCCTCTAAAATGGCATTACCTTTATGAAAAAGTTCGGCATCTGATGAAGACGAAACAAATATGCTAGTGTCGTCAGCATAAATTATAAATTTACCTTCTGAAGATATATGGACTATGTCATTTATATATAAATTAAAGATCAAAGGCCCGAGAATGCTACCCTGCGGTACTCCCGAGATTATTTGCTTTCTGTCAGATACCATTTCATTCATTGACACAAACTGAAGTCTTTCCTAAAGATAACTTTTCAGAAGCATCAGGGGAAGCCCACGAATGCCATAGTGACTTAATTTGTCAAATAAAATTATGATTTATGTAATCAAAGGCTTGCGTAAAATCAACAAAAACACCAAGAACAAATTGTTTTTGTTCAAATTTCTCCAATATATATTCTTTCTGGTCGAGAAGAGCTAGTTCTGTTGATCGATTTTTTATAAATCTGTACTGGCATTTCGTTATCACGTGCTTGTTACAGAAAGGATATAGTCGATTATAGATTATTTTCTCGAAACCTTTAGAAAATACGGGCAGTATCGACACTGGTCTATAATTCGAGACGTCTTTTTTGTCTCCTTTCTTATATAAAGCCACTACACGAGCCACTTGCATTTTGGATGGAAAAACCATCATATCATAAAACCATCATACAGGCCATGTGTGTAGATGCACATGCGCGATTGGCGTCGACTCCGGCTCTGTGCACGGCACCCGCGATAAGGGCAAACTACGTCTGGTTTGAAATTTAAGCTCTTTCCACGGCACATAGGGATAGCAGACACGATCGTTAGCACGCATTGTATGTACCGAGCTTGTGAACTCAAAATGGCTAAACCTGGTGGCGGGCCCTTTAAAAGGGGCCCTTGTACCGTATCTCGTAAAACTAAACTAGTATCTCTTGTACTGGTCCAAGCATTTGCCTAAATGCTCATTCATGCTGTTATATGCACTGTTTATGCTGGTGTGTCAAAGCATACCCTCTTTGGATCACTGCAAGCAGATGAAATGAACAGCTGCTGCACAATGTTGCTCTACGTCTCAACAACGAAGCAAGAACAAACTGCAACTTATGTCTCATATTTTATTTTCACAAACATGCATACATACACATGAAACTAGCAGCTTTTGTAAACCTTACGAAGGAACGAGAAATATTCGGCCCCCAAAAATGGCACTTACGGAATGAGTTCTTAGTGAAAAAAAAAAAAAATTGAAAAGCTGCTAAAAATAGTCTTTACTCCTATATCCACAGACAAGATCCTTTAACAAGTTTGGACGGCACTCTTTCCTGTGAAGGGAATAAGCTCCCTTACACAAGGTCATATAGTAAAAGCTACTACATAAACTTCTCATAAAAGAGACAACATGTGGATGGAATGTGCGTCCTGCACAGTGTGCAAGCCTCGTTCTGAAATGTTTCCAAACAGTGAAGTAAACATTAAAATGTTTGACAAAAATCTAGCACAGGTACAGAGAAATAAACATCCCCATATAAGAGGCACTTAAGTTGCAACAGCAGAAGTTATTACCCTTGGTTACTAAAACACTAAGCACTTCGACGAAATAAATTTTTAGGGAATAGGAAAGTCACCTGCTTATCAACAATATAATTATACGTCTTTAGTAAAACGTCTAATGACTACTGCTCAAGACAACTGTTACCACGTGCAGTCATGGTGTACTCTGGCAAAAGCAATGGACACAACCTGTTCCAGCGCCAGCCAAAATAAGTAAATATACAACCTCAAACACGCAAACCATTTGACTGGACAACCGTTACCAGAACCTGCACACCACACCTAAACACCCGTAACCAGCACAGTGTCTAATGGTGCAGCTTCACATTTCATTATCTTTTAATCATTAGATATGGTATTAAATCATGCAGCAAGAAATCTGTTTATTTAAAAAGAGGCACATTAACCTGACACGAGCACAGAGGCCAGATTTTGCAATAATTCCTTTTAAGACCCAATCATTTCCCCTTTTTGTCACTGGTTTACATTTGCCATCGTGTGCCATTTGCTAAAACTGGCAATGGTCGGTATAACAATTGGCACTGGCCAAAATGGTAGTGTTGATTGGTAACATGATTGTCCTGACAATGCTCACATCATTGCACACACCGTTTTCGCCATGACTGGCCACTCAAATGTGAGGCTCAGAGAAAAAAGCAAAATGAAAACAATCATTACAAAATACAGCCCCAGGAACAGCCTGATAAACTCGAGCCCAACTCTGAAGTGCGTCTACCTTTCTGTGGTGCATCTACTTGGTCCATACATTTTACTGCTTTTTGAGAATTGATAGTTCAAAGCTGTGAAACTGCTAAAATGTCAGAGAAACCCAATGCACAGAAAGCTATATGAATCCTACATAAACAAACCACATAAATTTGCAACTTACTGTTGCTTCTTGAAATATTCACAAAGAATGTGGAGCAATAACCTAACTGCATGTCTCTTCACAGTAAATATCCTGGTGACATGTCAACTGTCAAGTCAATTAAATGAATAATTCCAGGAAGTCACTAAAGCATTTCCTTGACCTTGTTAAGATGACTAAAGCACTTTACTGAAGCAAGCACAAAGAATGTTGTTGTGGCAGGACAACATTCTCGAGTTTCAAAGCTGACTACCCAACATTGTACATTATCTCCAACAGGCTTCTCTGCTCAACTCTGCCAAATATGTGAGTTGGTAATAAAAATCTGTTCGCTTTAACCACTTGTCAAGCACTAAGACACCACAGTACAAAGTCACAGCAGAGTCCTTCAAACACATCATATACAGTCTGTAAATGTCAAATTCACCTTTCACATGTTACACAACACCAAATATTGCTAAAATATCATCTACATTAAAAAAAAACCTTCCAAAAATATCTGTAACAGTCAGTGTAAAAGAAGTACAGAAGTAAGACAGCTGGCACTGTACAAATGCAAGTTGTTACAGAATCTGTTGGCAGCTACCAATACAGATACTGAGGATATAAAAGCTAAAGCAAGATAATAACAATCACAACCACCAGTCTGATCAGTATATGATTTCTACATTTAAAAGAGAGGTGCACATCCATAAGAACAGGGGAGGGGGGGGGGGAAATCGGCAGGTGCAATGACAATACAGCCCAACTGCACAAAGGAAAACAACGTTGTCAAATCTTAGAACCACGAAAGAATGTTATACTTTCCTTAATGTTCATGGGGGCCGAAATGAATTTAGTAGACACCCAATGCAATCTTCCCATTTCACGTGATTTCCCACTTTATATGATCATGACACAGAACATTAGAAAAATGCCTTTAAAACAAAGAGAAAAAAACTTCCATTTTTCCTGTCTTTGTTTTTCTTAACACATCAGTGGGGTTCTACTGTATCAGTTCTTACTGGCTGCAGAGCTAAGTGAAGCCTTTCTCTTACAGAAACACTTTGCCAGCTCCACAGCACTTGCATTCTATAGAGAAAGAAGCATGCAATGATAAGGCCAATCAATATGCCCACCAACCATACACCTCAATCTCGTTTATAGCTGCCATAAGTTAATGAAAAAGTGTGCAGCTTCACACTGTCTCTCTTGTGCTACAAGCTGTAGTATACTATGGGTCCATCAGCTGTCAAAAATGACCTTCCAGGCACTTGAAAAACTTCCCAGCCAACTTGGACATCACAATGAAAATGTTTTAAGAGCACTCATTGCTTCGCTTGCAGTTATTGTGTGGCTACAGAACACTGCATAGTTTTACGAGCCATACTAAATGAGGAAATAAGGCAGGACTCATGAGGCAGGCACACTGGAAGTGCATCCAGATGGGAGACTGTCCGTGCAAGGGTGAGCCTCATGATTTCTCATGATTTGGATGTCAAAATTGGAGGCAATGATACATACACAGGCACAAATTGCTGCTGCTGTCAATACTCTGCCCAAACGTTCAAGCAGGAACTGCTCAATTTTACTGAAATAGCAAGACGTGGTGAACCTGCAAATACTTAAAGAACGGCATAAAAACAAATAACCACATGTGGAGAAAGGTCAAAGCTGATGGCCCAACAGTAGTTTGTAAAGCTATTAGGCACTTGTAGTTCAACAGGGGGCTTAATTGGCAGCTGCAGGCACCAAACCACTAAGGGGGCAGGCAGGATATTTTCTTACTTTATTAATAACAAGCTCTTCTTAAGCTGCTGGCTACATATGGAAACTATGAGGAACATACGATGCCATAGCAGGAACCTGCCTCCCTTCTAAACAGGAGTGACTGCCCCTAAAAAAAAAGAAACAGTTGCACTTCTATGTCACAAGAAATAGCAGCCTCATAAGTCAACACATGCAGTCGTGCTCATTTTGAAATTCAACAGCATATGAAAACTGAACAGTTTTGCAGTCATTAAAAAAAAAAATACATGGCATCTAGCATGTGGTACCACTACTTCATCTTTTGGAAACTCACTGGTCCCACAGTACAGCAGTGTAGCGGTAGTGCACACAACACTTTCTCAACCAAGAGTGGTCGTGGCACTAAAATCAGTAAAAGGACATGGCTCTCCTCTTGTCAGAGCTCCGTGGTCATGACAGTGCGCCTCTCTACATGCCGTTTGGGGGCAGGGACATCGGTCGAGCCAACATGCCATGGCGACAGCTGGCTGGATGTGCAGTTAGACAGCGTACGCTTGACCACTACGGGTGCGGCAACCCCACCGTTGCTGATGCGTGGATGCGTTGCCGAGGAAAGCGAGCGCGTAACGGGATTTGCCCCAGCAAATGACGTCTCCTGCGCACACAGAGAGAAAAATTTGTGGCCTGTCAGACAGCTCTTTATTGCAAACTTGTTTATTGCAAACTTGCAGACAATCAATAGTTCTGCATGAGCTGCGCGGTCCACACTGTGCATATTCCATAGGCACACTGGCATGCTGCATGTACAGTATGGTTCAGCATAAAAGGGAACACCTAGCAGGTAATGGAGTTCCATTGTACAGTAATTCTGCATCACGATCATGTGAGGTTAAGACAAATGTATATACAGAAAATGGTGCCATTAAGAGTAGACAAAACAAAATATGAGTTCAAGGAATGTAAACAGTTTCCGCACTAAAAGTGCATGTGAATAGAAGTTATTCACCTCAACAAACCCTGGCTGCTGTAACTAAATGGAAGTCCAACAACCTCACCTCTGATGTGGGGCTCCAAGAAAGGAAACACTGAATGAATTACTACTAGTTTTCTTCAGAATTCTGTTCATGCCAACTACAGTAGACCACCTCTAAAATGAACTTTTAGGTTCTTGCATCATCTAAGCACACTAAGGAATTTTGTTATGTTTTGCATGAGCATTTTGAACTGCTGTGAATCTGTACTGATAAGATAAACCGATTTCCAAATCTTCTAATGTTAGCATGAAAGGAAGTCCACTGTAGTGATGACAAACCACAAGACTGAACTTGTAAATATGCCATAACTAAAATTGTTAGCAGTATTCCCATACAACATGATTTCAGTTTTACAAATTCACCTACAGCAAGCTGCAGTAAGGCAGTACCACAAAATTGCGCTAAAAAAGTTATGGCACTTTCGTGCAAAAATTGTTCAGTGCTACTTATGTCGCACAGTACAGCTGGCTTGCAGAAAGTGAAACCACTTGATTTCAGCTGCTAGTTAGAAAATTCTACACTGTGTTCTGCAACAGTCAATCCCCCATTTCTCCAATTTCTAGCAAGAAGAAAAAAGTGAGTTGAAGCTCCAATGTCTAAAATCCGTTAAGCAATGCCTAAACCAGCTGAAGTGACTGCCGAGACCTACAGCCCACATCAACATCAACGTCAAACACATTTCATCCAAGCTTTGCAAGCCAATTTACTCTAGTCATGAGGGCCAGTAAATATGACTTTAAGTGTGGCACAGAGATCAAGAAACTGTGCAAGGCAGGGTAGGTTGGGGAAGACCAAGAGGTACCACTGACACAACAGTGAAATGCGACTAACTCAAAACAGACTAGAATTAGGAGTGGGCAAATATTAAAAACTTCAAATACGAATTGAATGCTGTAGAACCCACTTATAACGACGTTCCAAGTGCCAAGAAAATCCCATTGTTATAACCAACAATTGTTATGACAAGGTTGCATGAAAAACAGACGGGACAAGCATTCAAACAATTTATATTAGGCAGAAAGAAGTACAGACAAACCCACTTGTAGCGTTACTAGTTTTCGCAATAGTAGGCTGTAACAATAAGCAGCTGCTGCACTGTGAATTTTTGTGCGTGTTCTGTGATAAAATAAACTGTTTACTACAATGTTCCCATGCCGTGTTATTGGCTGTAACAATTATATCTGGCTACTGGGTGGCTGCGCCGAAAATAAAAGGAATGCGAAATCCAGAAAAAGAGAAAGAAAATTGCAGCAGAACTCATCTCGCAATGACTGTCGACGGTAATGTGATCTAGCGGCATATTGTATTGCTGAAGTTGCCTTCATTTAATACCTGTATTGTTCCTTCCAAGACTTTCCTTGTTTCGGCTATACATAATATACACTGTCTCCAGTATTAGCCCACATTGGTAGGGCACTCGCCCACGCAATTCACCATGAGCATGATGGCATGACAACTGTATGACGACCACGCAGTTCTAACTATGGAAAGACAAAGATGGAATAATTTCGATGCAACGGCAAAGCGGTATGACAAGATTACGATTCTCAAATAATGATAATAGCATAATGATGATGACAACATGACGTTGCCGGCATGAAGACAATGGCATAACGACGAGTGTATGACAATTATGGCATGACGACGACAGTACAACAAGGTGACTAATACTTCCTGTCACACTGGACGTTTTAACATCATTTGAATCGAATGACATTATTCGGTTGCAACACGGCTATTTTTAATGCCATTAGAATCTAATGATTTCTGCAATCGAATGAGTTCGAGAAACTCATTCGGCTTCGCACTTGAAGTGAATGTATACTCTCCACCCCAGAGACAAAGCAAAATATGACATTGAGCGCTCATAATTTCAGAAGCATTCATATAAAGAGGTAATTTTGCGTAGTTTAAGGAATTTGTCATTTTAACTAGAGAAAAGCTGTTCGGCAGGCTGTCACAAAATGTTTTTACTCTCCACCTCAGTAGCGTCTGGCGGCCGTTACTAGTTGGCCATACTGCAAATTATCGGGCGCCTCTATGCACATGTTTTCAGCGTCTCAAATGGCACCTGCACCTCTTTGACGATCAAGCCTCTTCCTCTGATTAGTATGCGTTGCTCGCAATGCAAAGCACGCATCAACCAGCCGCTTCATCTACTGCAACTGAGCGTCGTCGTTCAGCGCTACCTTGTCAGTCATACTGTTTGTTTGCAACTTATAGGCTATGGCTACTAAGCTGGCTAAGCCTTGTTTTGGATTATAGTGCCCAGACATTCTGGAATTGGTAGTTTTATATGCGTGTTATTTCAATGGAGCAATGCCCCCTATCTATATTAAAATAAGTAGATTGACTTTTCAGACATTCTACACAATGCTTTTTCTACTTTTCCCACCATTTTATTTGCAATGATCGCCACTGATATCATGACTTAATGACATAAATTTTTCCTGTGTAGCACCACCACGGGTCAAATGGCATGCGTTTCATCGAAGGTCATTCGAATCTAATGACATTAGAATGTCCAATGCGACAGGGGTATAAGCTGGAATGACCATGGCAGAATGACAACAATGGTATGACAACAGGTGCCCAAGAGTGACTGTCTGATGATGATGCAATGACAACAGTAGCATGACAACAGCAGCATAATCAGAATTAAATGGCAGCCGAATTACGATGAAAAGATGCAGATGGAATGACGTCAATGAAACAACGTAGGCAGTAAAGTGAATGCCAGGATGACAATTAGTTGACATTTCTGAACTGATGAGAATGGTTGAACGGCAGCGTGGCGAAGACGCCGTGATGACAATGTTATGACGACGACGGCATTACAAGAGTCGCACGACAAAATTGGAATGATGATGACCACAATAGCATCACAAAGACAGCATGACAACGAATGCATAACAACTGTACGATGATGACGTGTTGACAACAATGGCATTGCGACGAAGGCATGACAAGAGGTGCATGACGAAGCTGGAGTGACAACAATGAAATGATGACAACGTCATCACAATTACGTTCTGATATGAATGCATGACTACTGCGTGACGACAACAGCAGGAAGAGTCAGATGACAAAGATGGAATGACGACAATGCCACGACTATGACAGCATCCTGACCATGAGCACATACTGTTGGATCTGGAGGACAATACCAATTGCTGTCCCCCAGATTTCTTGACCTTGCTGTTGGGTACGGGAGTTGGCCGAGGTTGAGGAGGACTTTGAGATGAAAACTGGAGGTTTATTTACATTATTTACAGTGAGAGTACAAAGAAATTAATCGTCATAAAGTCATTACGGGCCGGAAGCAACTCGGACGCTGCGGCCCATGGCAAGAAGCTCGAAAGAGATGAATGAAGGAATGCTCCCTTGCTGCTCCCGGTCTGTGTTTTTTAAGCCCTTCGGTGTCTCGAAGTCATGTCACATTCGGCCAATCGGCGAGCCCGATCAGGTGACGCCATTTTCGGCCAATCGGCGAGCCCGCTCAGGTGTCGTCATTTTCGGCCAATGGTAGGCGCCCGTGCGAATGTGTCACACCCGGCGCACAGGGTCACTCCTTGGGCCCCAATTGTCCGAGTGCTTACTTCTCTCTGCGGTATTGTCATCCTGACTTGCAAGCGCCGTCACAATAGGCGGAAGGGGGCGACGTTTCAGTGCTACAAAGCAGCTTTGCTCGGGCCCTGCGTTACCTGGAACCGTGCCAGGCTCCCGCTACACTTTCGGGAAGAGTCAAGCAGTGAATAGCTCCACCTGCGGCGCACGAGGTGGGGGACGCCAACTCGTTTGCACGTGCCGCGCCTCAGGAACGGGGTAGATATGCTTCTGCGCTCCTTAATTAGCTGTGACACGATTCAATGTGGTCTGGTGAACTCGAACGAGGCTCAGGAAAAGGTCCCGTATCTAACAATACCTAGTGGCCAAAGCAATTGGACAACTTAGGCCACTATGTCAGCGTAGAAGGTGTGACAATGACGACATGACGAGAGTCAAATGACGAAGCTGGAATGACAACTATGGAGTTACAATGGGTGCAGAAAAGCAGCTGGCATGTTTCTTATTTTTCTTTTTCTTACTTTTTATTTCGGCGCGCACACCCTGCAGCCATACTTAATTGTTATAACCAATAACACAGCATGGAAGCATTGTAGTAAGTGGTTTATTTTACCATAAGAACACATTACAAATGTTGACAGTGCATCGGCTGCTCATAGTTATATCCAACATATTGTTAAAACCGGCATCGTTATAAGCAGATTCGACTGTATTACATACTAACTATTCATCAAATATTCGCAAATAATCAAATATTTCCCAACAAACGATTGCTCAATGTCGCATTATTGCTCTCCGCCTGTTAAGGTATCACAAATTGTCAGAAGTGAAACAAGGACAAAAATTTTCAAAGCAACGCAGAAACAAAATGGGTAATCCAAGCTTTGTTTTTGGTTTTGTAATGGAAGTCTACATGAAAGCCTGCCTCTTTTGCTTATAGGCTGTAATTTAGTGTTTCACGCAGTTTAGTCATGTAGCAGTTTTATCTTCTAAGTTACAACCAGTGACGTTTTCTTTGGAACGGGCCCTTTTACCTGTGTCTACAGCACACAAATCCTTTAACAGCCTTTTCTTTCGTTCATCCACTATTTGTGACCTTTTTCTTTTTACAACAACTTATTTAGCATTTCTGAAAGTTAGACAAACAGTATCCATTTATTCTTGCAAAGCTTGTTTGCAACCAGTCTCTCTAAAGATGTTGAGAGACTATTTGTGCAGTTCTTCTATTGACACTTTAGGATCTTGTGTTTAAAACTGATCCTAATTGTATGTGAAGCTGGCTGTCTTTTTTTGACTAGACAGTACAAGCATGGTACCTAACTATACCAAATTAAATATTCATGCTATAAATATATGCATATTTATTTGACTATTTGGTATTTGATACTATTTGTATTTGATTCGTATTCGAAAAATTTTATATTCGCCCACCTCTAAGTAGAATGCACCTGTGTTCTGCGACCACTAGCATACCTGCCAACCTGCGAACTTAATATTAACAAGTCCTGCAGACACAACATCAGAAGGGAGGAGAATGCATATCATTAATACAGTAGAACCTCGTTAAAACAATCCCGTTTCGTACAATTTCTCCCCCAGCACCAACATTTACAATCGAGGACACAAAAAAATGAACTAATACAGTTACGCTTCTTTTTTTAGCGGTTCATACATTGCTAGAAAATGCTATCTTTCAGCATAAATTTACAGTATATTGCCAAACTGCGATTGTATGATAAGTTTTCAAGTCGCTATGTCCCATGTGAAAAAGAACAGCGTGAGGCATGTGCGATCGAGTGAAGCAATAGGTGCTCGCCACAGAACACGAACGTCCGTGTCGCATGAAAATGTCGGCACACACCTGGTTTCCTCTTCAGCAAATCTCCTACAGAGTTCTCGAACATCACATTCACAGCTACTGCCACAAACCCTACTGTGATATGCACCTTCACCTACCTGTTTCACAATGTATGTGGCATAGAGCCACTGGAAACATATTGCATGCTTTTAATAGGCAACAACCCAAACGCACCACCGTTCCCTGCTGCAGACTCCGCGACATGAGCGTCACGTTTCACTAAGGCAGCATCACATTCTAGCGTCGCCCGCCAACCTGATTTCAGTTTACCATAGCTGTCTCAAAACACTGTGCAATGGCAAAACAGAAGATAACACAGTGTACGTCGATGCCTCATGTCACGATTCTTGCCAAGTGGGCGCATCAAAACTTCCCACCAAATGCACAGCCCGAAAAAGCTGCTGACTAGGCTGAATTCGAGGAGCGCAAACGTAAGCTTGCAGAAGCTACAAAAATGACAGCGTGCATCTTGGGCCGCTCAAACACTGTTAGCTTGGCGTGCGTCGGCATCTCGTGCTGTAACTATTCATGAAATGCTTTGCATTACGTAGAAGTCAGCTATAGTAGTAGAGTCTGCCCAATTTTTTAGTGACTTCAGATTGTATGTTGTTTCACTTACTATGTTTTTTCTCAAGTTTCTTTCCAAAACATATGAATGTGGTTCTACTGTATTTGCCCAGAGAACACACATTTTGTGGGATACATACGCACTTCATTAACGGTGATTTACCTTCAGACACAGCACACAAGCAGCAGCAATCTTGGAACAGGACGAACGCGCAAGCAACACATTGCGTTTAGATAAAAGTGATATTTTCAGTCACTTCACTTTTGTCGGCATTGCCTTTTAGGTAGTTGTCAGAATAAACCTGCTTTAAGTAAACTGTGTCCCGTCACAATCAGAAGACCTCCAAGTGTATGTTCGGAGACTAACAAGTGCAACTTTTTTGCAGACAGATATTTTTTTTTTTAAAAGCTTTATGAAACATTAGGAAAATCCTTGAATGAGCACAAATTCGCAAACCTTACAGAAAATTCTGGAGAGCTGGCAGGTATGCACTAGTGTTCATGACAATCACATGGTCCAAGCTGTCATGACGATTCCTAAGGCTGCAGCATGCTTGGCAATCGATTATGCTGTGACGCTGCATCACACTTGTAAACAGCTGTGCATGCCAGATGCTCTCATTGTCTCTCAATTTATGCTGACAGTACAGCCTCCGTCATACTTGGCCTGAACACACTTTAAGCGCCCTTTTTGCTTCTCCTGTAAATATTGCTGGAGATTTCTGGTTGGAGTGCCTTGGAAAGTGCTTGCTTTATGCAACTTCCTTTCAAAGCATTAAAAGTTTGCTCCTTGCAGCCTGTGTTTCTTAGAAACAAGCTTGCATGGACGTGTCTTTGCTGTTCGGGTTAAGTCTGACGGCGACTGTACAGGTCCATTCGACTTTCCTTGCACTTCACGAATGGGTTCAGATTAGCTAATTGTCACTTCTGTGCTTAGGCAAATAAGCTTGGCACTTTATGAAATCTACACTAACACTGCCACGAGGGCAAAGAATGCTGCGTATTCATCACCCACAAACTAATGGCGACGTGCATGTGCCACCATGCCCCACTGGTGACCCGTACAGTGAAGTGCAAAGCTTTCTGAACTAGTTCAGCGAGTGCGAGCAATAGTGAATGGACCTCACAACAGGAGGGTGTGCAGTTGTGAGACTTACAGTGAGTACCACACCATCCAAGTTCTTTTTGGGGAGTGTTGGGGGAGATGGTGGTGGTGGTGGCAGTGCTGGCTCAAGGGTAGCAGTGGGAGGAGGAGGAGGGGCATGTTCAGCGGGTGCACTAATGGGTTTCTTGGACGGCAGGAGCGAGGTGTTGGGAGGGGGGTTGCTGTGGTTGCTGTTGTTAAGCAGCAGTGCAGGGTCAGCCTTGCAGCCTGCCGGCGGCAGTGTTTCCTCGTCCTCGCTATCAAATTGAATGAGTAGCTGCGAGGAATCAGGGCTGCTGGCACGTGGTGCCTGCTGGTGCGCGCATGCCGGCAGCGGGCTACAGCCGCCTGCGTTGGCGCTAGCGGCACCACTGCCGGCAGACAACCCCGGTGACTGGTGGTGAGAGGGGAAGGAAAGGAGGGAGTGGCACAGAGACAACGGGGAGGAAATCACTGTGGTTGTTCGGGTTACAAAAGCTGCACTCCTTGACACAATCACAAACAGCATGCAGCAAACAACATGCTTCATATTTAATGGGCAATTTATGAGCACTAAAATGGTTAGGCAGCTTAGTCAAAGAAAATATCATAGATCACTGACCAATTATAACGATGCTAGGTACTGCTTTACATCCTACACAAGATATATTTACACAGGACTGATTTTGACCACGTAGGTATATTTTAATTCCCACTGAAATCAGACCGAATGTGTGTCCGAGTCCTATCCTTGTTGGAACATAGCCACCATGGTTGAGAATTCAATAAATCATCTTGCTTAGCAGCAGTATGCCTTATTTGCTCAGTCACTGTGGGAGGTTACCACGTTACTGCCTTTATATGCTCCTTGTCCTCAACTAAGCCAAGATCAAGACACCGACTAACTCTCAAACTGGTGAGTGACTATGATATGTCTGGACTTTGCCTTCTTAAATATAAAAAAATAAAGAAGAATTCAGCTATTCGTTGGTGCCCATAATTCGTGCTTTAAAGTTTCAGCATTTTTGTGCCAATTCAGAGGAGCACAGGATGCGGAGGCGTACATACTAATTACTGCCCTTAGTGCTAATTCTTCAAATTTGTGAAATATTTTTTTATTAGAGTTCAGGAAAACAAACATGCTTGTTAAGACACTGCAAATAGATGGCTTGCACTGTCATTGCCAAGTAGAGGAACACAAAAGCGACAGAATTCTAAATCTTTTTATCTATCCACTAATTTCCAGAAATGCTGCAGAATACCCACTACTGTCCTCCATTATGGCATCTATGACGCCAAGTGCGAGCCATCTATATAACAGGCATACGAATTGATAGTTTCATGAAATGCAATAGCAGAAAATTAGGCTGGTACAGTGAGCGCAGTGGTTGAGCAGCTGCCTTGCAAAAGTGAACAAAGCACTTATTTGGACATAAACAAGTATTTGGACATAAACAAGTAAACAAGTATTTTGACGCTAATGATGTCACAGAGTTTGAATGGATGTGACATGGTCATTTCATTGCTGGTTTATGCTTCTATGAATAGCATTGGTAGCACTTTTCTGACCAAAAAAGCTAGGAGGTTCTTAATGCACATTTAGTGCAGACACAGCTGTTGACAACGCAACACCATGGGCTTCTCAGTGATGATAATGAAACCTATCAGATTCACCAAAGGTCTAGTGCTTTGACTAAATGCACATATGCTCTGTTTGCATTAATCATGACACAAAAGCTCTTTCAGTTTAAAGGGATGCTTTTCTATGGTATGAATGCCAGACCTTGAAAAAAAATATTTCTCACAGGCATAAAACAATCTCGGGAACTGCAGAGGAAGCAATAATTGCCAAATTTCGCACAAAATATGGAAACACTGAAATTCCACTGCTAGGCTAAAACAAGGGCAGAACGATCGTTAAATATGTCTGCTCTGCAATAGAACTCTCACTGCTAAACTGCTGGGTTGTACTTTGATACTTTAAAAAATTTAGATAGGCTTCTTAATAGATGTCATTCCTGACAGCAGTCCATTTAAATGTAGATATGTAACCACGAGGTACATGGTGAAAAGGTAGGTGAAGCTTCACTCACCAGTGCAGCCACTAGGTCACCAGCATGTCCATTGCTGAGGACAGCAGTACTATCAGCCAAGAGATCCTTCGTATCACTGCAAACACACAGCCACATCTTTCTAACATAGCAAAGGGTAATTAACGCAGAAAGCTGGGCTAGTTGGTGTTGATGCAGTTGCTGTGACATAGTTACTAGCATAAACAAGACTAACAGAAAAAGGGTGGGACAGGACAGAGCGCTCTGTCCTGTCCCACCCTTTTTCCTTTAGTCTTGTTCACGCTAGCAACTATGTCATAGCAAAGGGGTTACACCATATCGGTTTATTTTTATAGTTGAAGCACAGAAGCCCAGCTACACAATTAAATGTCATTCTCTTAGCACATGGTTTGCGATTTAGTACAAAACGGGCGAAGATCTTTGTCCTTTCTATACTCCTTCTGAGTAGTAACAATGTGTACTGCTTTCTTTTTTTTTAACATACTCGCCCTTTATGCGGAATGCCCACTACTGTCCTCCATTATGGCATCCATGACGCCAAGTGCGAGCCATCTAGTGCTGTGCTTTGCATTGCATGTTTGCAAAGCACAGTTTTATATTATGATGACTTGTCACCAACTGTCCCCTAGAACTACAGTGAAACCTCGTTAAACCGTAGTGGGCCGGAGCTCGGACAAAGTATGTACTAAATGGTAGTACTGTTTAACCGAAATAGCATCAGATAGTACCGTAGCACCGAAATAGTAGATAGTACCATAGCACAGAAATAGCACCGTAGTGGGCCAGAGCTCGGAAAAAGTATGTACTAAACGGTAGTACTGCTTAACCGAAATAGCATCAGATCACCTACTTACCAGTCAAAAATGGAACTCAGAGAGAGTTCAAAGACATGCAGTATTTACTCACTTCGCGCAACGAAAATCTGTTATTTTCGTTTGATGCCGAAGTGGCCTAGCAGCAACGGCAGCAGCTTTAAACTTACTGAAGCTGCAAGCCAGCTTTTCAGCCAGCCCCCTCTTCTCAGCAAATACTCGCACTGCAGGTTCCTCATTGGCATTGCATATTCTCCGTGCACGGGCGCGGTAGCACTGCAGAAGTTGCGCGGCGCCTTTTTCATTGTGGGCTGCTGTTCCCGTCGCAACGATTGCATTCACGAGGCTGATGTAGCACGCAGCTTCTGCCACTGTCAGGCCTGAATTGCCCGTGCTGTCGCTTTCTGTGCTGTCCACATCACTGTCATTAGGCGACGATGGAGAAAAGCCAAACCTCATAGCTGACATCTTTTCATGGTCGCAGTGGCACTGCCAAGCAACTTCTTCGCATTCCAAATGCCACACACTGTTGTCAACGGTAGATCCCTGTCGTGCGCCAGTACCTACCATAAAAACCAGAATATAGGTCGAACTTTTTTTTTTAAAAAAACATTTCGAGAAGTCGACCCTCGTCTTATATACCGGACATTGGCGGAAGAACTACGGAAGTCTTGCAACAATGGGCAGATGAAGTAAACAGCCGCCTTCGCCATCGTCATCAGCAGCAGCGCAGTGTGGCGACATTGTGGCACCGCCATTTTGCGTTTCCATTGTCACAAAGTTATATTGGTTAAAGGCTGCTTTTTCACATTTTGTTTCAATATGAGTGGAAGCCGACTGCAATTCACTGTCGCCTCTGTCGCCTTCAAGAAAAAAAATGTTTGTGGCTGGGTGTCGTCGGCGTGGAACTCTCTCCCCAAAGAGATGGTGCGCAAGTCTTTTAGAATACGCAGCACAAGCAACGCGCTGGACGGCACAGAGGATGATGCTCTATGGGACTTGGGCAGCGAGAAGCACTTGTCATCCGACTCTAGTTCGGACGACTCTGATTCGGAGTCACACTTCGTGCTCTTCTGTGTACTGTACACCCGGCCGATTTTTAACAGTATCGCGCGACCATCAACCCGCATGTTTGTCAGCACCTTATCATCACAGCACGGAGCGGCGAAATAGCAAAAGTAAGCGCATGTGTACACATGCGCGTATGTCATTTGTTTCGCCGCTCAGCGCTGTTAATAAGGTGCTGACAAGCACGCGGGTCGATGGTCGCATAATACCGTTAAAAACTTGGCCAGGTGCACCTGCGAGCAGCATTTAAATAAATACTGTCACTATTGTGCAACTGGCTGAGTCACATTTGTTTCAAGGTAAGGGCGTCTTTCGGTACTTTTGCCATTGAAAAAGATTTTTTTCATTTTTAGAATTGGTTAGTTGGAAGGTCAACCTATATTTCGGCTTGGCCTATAGCCCGGTTTCTACGGTACTTTTTCATGCCACGTTCGATAGCATGAGCGATGTCCAATGTTTCTTCTACACTGAGCACCCGGTGTTTTTTATCCGAGCTGCGGCAGGACGCAAGTCCTAGCTTGCACGACGCCACAATGCTCTCTGGCATGGCGCCAAAATGATGTTGATGTTGATATGGCTTCACGCACAAACGCACAGGGCACTCAGAGGCCGTTGTTCCTATCTCTGAGGCTTGCTATTCTGCCGGGCCACCCGAAGGGGACAATGCGCCGCCGTGATTGTGCGACGAAAAGTGGAAACACTACGTGTTAACCGATACATATGCAATAAGCTGGTATGGTTTATGCGAATACAAAATGCATTATGTCCAATGGCCATGAAGTAAGGGATCTGCCTTTACTACTTCTAAATAAAACTTCTGTTTAAGCGGGTACAGTTTAACGAGGTTTTAATGTAGCAGTGCAACCCCACAGCTGCAATGCTAGGCAATTACAGATGCAATAATTATGCATTTTAACAGCTAGTTTGTGTTCTTAGCCATCATATACACAACCCTCCATGCCAGACTCTGGGAAATTATATGTGGTGTCGTAAACTTACCAGTGTCTTAGTTTTTCTCTATTCACAGCTGCTTTGGCTCCAGAAAACTCACTGGATTCACTGCAAGTGAGATATATAATATAATATAAATATGATATATATAGTATATGGGTGTAGCCTCTACCCTCCCCCTCATCCATCACTCACTGTGCCGGAGGCTCGCCTTCTGCGGCACATCCAAACGAATGCACTGGTTGCCCCTTCCCGCCTCTTCCTCTATCGTTATCGCTCCGACCCCTCCTGTCCCAACTGCCCTTCTACTTATGCAGACCTATCCCATTGCCTATTCTACTGTCCGGCTGCTCAGCAATCAAGTTCCTATCCACCCCCTTCGCTTTCCATCACCACCTGGCTCGACTGGCTTGGCGCTGAAGGTGAAGAAGAACAGCGTCGACTGGCCACCCAGGCGATCGATATGCTCGGCCTATAATTTTGGGCTGAATAAAAGTCTTATACTACTACTACTACTACTACTACTACTACTACTATGGATGTATACACGAAACCTCTCCAAAATAATTTTAATTTGATGTTACGCCTCCAGCCAAAGTGTTGAATAAAGTGTTGTTGTTTGTACCAGACAACTTACAACCTATATATGCGCATATTGACCTTGTCTATAGGTCCAAGAGTACAAATTTGCAATAACATCTCAACACTGCTATGTATCCTTGGCACAAGAAACCAGAAGAAAGTTTCTTAGGGTGCCCAGCAGGGTAATAACTACTCCTTAATGCACTGTTCATAACAGACAAACCTTGATATAACAAACATAAATATGACAATTGCTGAATATATAACAAAGCAAACCAAAATTTTTTTACCAATGCATGTAATAAGAAAATGCTTAAACGAAGATCAGATATAAAGAAATTTACTTTTATGCCAAACATAGTTTTTTTATAACAAGGTGCAACTACAATGCCTTTGAGCTTTCATAGATGTGACGTGTCAACTTACCCGTTCACATGAATGACAGTCTTGTACTTTTCTGCCATAAGTGGCTTTCCATCTTCATCGTCCGATAAAAGCAACGGCACTTTCTCTCCAACAACTCCAAGACTTGGCACTGCAGCAGATGAATTGCAAAAGAAGAGGCTGTGTATAAGTTAACCCTTCAATGCCAGTTGTCGCGAATTCGCGACATACTGAATAAATGCAGCCCATGCCCAGGGAATATGTTTTCAGGCTAAAGTGCGAGCTGTTACATATTTGTGACAAACAATGTTTTCCAGTGCTGACATGAGGTGCCATCTAGGAGCCATAGCGGGAGGCTTGCAAACATTGTTTAAGTCATGATTGACAAGGTGCTCACATGTGGAACGTCAACAATTTTCCATATGTTTTGTGAACATAAAGAAAATCAATTCATTCTTCCAAAATTTTCTTTTGTGCATTATCGCATGCAATACATTAATTTTTGCATTACCGCTCTTGCTACGGTATGTCACGAAGTCCCAACATTCGGCATTTGGGGCACTCATTTGCAGTAGGAACATGTCTGACTACCTGTAAAGTGCCTTGTTTCTCGGCAGGGAATGAACATTATGTCCTTTTACGGAGGAAAGGGTCTTTGCACACATCTTTTGCTGGAGAATATAAGTGGCAACTGCTGCCTAAGAGGAAGAGAAGTTGTGCGAAATCGGCCCCTGTAGTCAGTGGCGTAGCCAGGAATTTTTTCTTCAGGGGTGAGGGACACACACTTGAGCAGGGTAGGGAGGCATGCAGGTGGGTGTTGTCGCATATCGTTTCATGCAAGGCATCTTTGGCGCAGAGAAATTTCAAGCAAAGGGGGGAGAGTGGGATAACATGTCTGGTGTGCGCACCCCCTTCCCCCCTTGACTATGCACCCTGCCTGTAGCTTGCGTTAGCACTGAGAGCATCTGACATTGGCAAGCCTGTCAATGCACTGGCCAACCGTTTAAGTGACCATGGTGCAAGGGTCAGAGTTTACTTATGTGTGCAAATGCACTGTGCACCTGTCTGAGCAAAAGTGTGAACTGCTTTCAATATTTTCACCAGCCACAAGTTACCAGAAAATGCTGTGTGACCAATTTGTTAATTATGTGATCATCTTTAGAGCAAAGTACACAGCTTTGAACAAGTTAGGCCAATAACTGCTTCAGACTACTAAATTGTCTTTCTTGCTACATGTGTGCAAAATTTTTTGGCCTACGTTCCGCATGTTGCAAATTCACAACACACCCCAATATACATAGAAAATTCAGTCTTGACAAATATATTGCTGGCAATCAATCATCATCATCATCATCAGCCTGGTTACGCCCACTGCAGGGCAAAGGCCTTTCCCATACTTCTCCAAGAACTCCGGTCATGTACTAATTGTGGCCATGTCGTCCCTGCAAACTTCTTAATCTCATCCGCCGACCTAACTTTCTGCCGCCCCCTGCTACGCTTCCCTTCCCTTGGAATCCAGTCCGTAACCCTTAGTGACCATCGGTTATCTTCCCTCCTCATTACCTGTCCTGTCCTGCCCATGCCCATTTCTTTTTCTTGATTTCAACTAAGATGTCATTACCTCGCGTTTGTTCCCTCACCCAATCTGCTCTTTTCTTATCCCTTAACGTTAAACCCATCATTCTTCTTTCCATAGCTCATTTCCTCGTCCTCAATTTAAGTAGAACCCTTTTCGTAAGCCTCCATGTTTCTGCCCCGTAGGTGAGTACTGGTAAGACACAGCTATTATACACTTTTCTCTTGAGGGATAATGGCAACCTGCTGTTCATGATTTGAGAATGCCTGCCAAATGCACCCCAGCCCATTCTTATTCTTCTGATTATTTCCGTCTCATGATCCGGATCCGCCGTCACTACCTGCCCTAAATAGGTGTATTCCCTTACCACTTCCAGTGCCTCGCTACCTATTGTAAATTGCTGTTCTCTTCCGAGACTGTTAAACATTACTTTAGTTTCGTGCAGACTAATTTTTAGACCCACTCTTCTGCTTTGCCTCTCCAGGTCAGTGAGCATGCATTGCAATTGGTCCCCTGAGTTACTAAGCAAGGCAATATCATCAGCGAATTGCAAGTTACTAAGGTATTCTCCTATCCCCAATTCTTCCCAATCCAGGCCTCTGAATACCTCCTGTAAGCACGCTGTGAATAGCATTGGAGAGATTGTATCTCCCTGCCTGACACCTTTCTTTATTGGGATTTTGTTGCTTTCTTTATGGAGGACTACGGTGGCTGTGGAGCCGCTATAGATATCTTTCAGTATCTTTACATACGGCTCGTCTACACCCCGATTCCATAATGCCTCCATGACTGCTGAGGTTTCAACAGAATCACACGCTTTCTCGTAATCAATGAAAGCTATATACAAGAGTTGGTTATATTCCACACATTTCTCTATCACCTGATTGATAGTGTGAATATGGTCTATTGTTGAGTAGCCTTTACGGAATCCCGCCTGGTCCTTTGATTGACAGAAGTCTAAGGTGTTCCTGATTCTATTTGCGATTACCTTAGTAAATAGTTTGTAGGCAACTGACAGTAAGCTGATTGGTCTATAATTTTTCAAGTCTTTGGCGTCCCCTTTCTTATGGATTAGGATTATGTTAGCGTTCTTCCAAGGTTCCGGTACGCTCGAGGTCATGAGGCATTGCGTATACAGGGTGGCCAGTTTCTCTAGAACAATCTGCCCACCATCGTTCAACAAATCTGCTGTTACCTGATCCTCCCCAGCTGCCTTCCCCCTTTGCAAAGCTCCCAAGGCGTTCTTTACCTCTTCCGGTGTTACCTGTGGGATTTCAAGTTCCTCTAGACTATTCTCTCTCACCTTATCATCGTGGGTGTTACTGGTACTGTATAAATCTCTATAGAACTCCTCAGCCACTTGAACTATCTCATCCATATTAGTAATGATATTGCCGGCTTTGTCTCTTAACGCATACATCTGATTCTTGCCAATTCCTAGTTTCTTCTTTACTGCATTTAGGCTTCCTCTGTTCCTGAGAGCATGTTCAATTTTATCCATATTATACTTCCTTATGTCAGTTGTCTTATGCTTGTTGATTAACTTCGAAAGTTCTGCCAGTTCTATTCTAGCTGTAGGGTTAGAGGCTTTCATACATTGGCGTTTCTTGATCAGATCTTTTGTCTCCTGCGATAAAAATTAAAATTAAATTATGGGGTTTTACGTGCCAAAACTACTTTCTGATTATGAGGCACGCCGTAGTGGAGGACTCCGGAAATTTCGACCACCTGGGGTTCTTTAATGTGCACCTAAATCTAAGTATACGGGTGTTTTCGCATTTCGCCCCCATCGAAATGCGGCCGCCGTGGCCGGGATTCGATCCCGCGACCTCGTGCTCAGCAGCCTAACACCATAGCCACTGAGCAACCACGGCGGGCGTCTCCTGCGATAGCTTACTGGTAGCCTCTCTAACAGAGTTACCACCGACTTCTATTGCACACTCCTTAATGATGCCCACAAGATTGACGTTCATTGCTTCAACACTAAAGGTCCTCTTCCTGAGTTAAAGCCGAATACCTGTTCTGTAGCTTGATCTGGAATTCCTCTATTTTCCCTCTTACCGCTAGCTCATTGATCGGCTTCTTATGTACCAGTTTCTTCCGTTCCCTCCTCAGGTCTAGGTTAATTTGAGTTCTTACCATCCTATGGTACTGCAGCGCACCTTGCTGAGCACGTCCACATCTTGTATTATGCCAGGGTTAGCGCAGAGTATGAAGTCTATTTTATTTCTAGTCTCGCTGTTCGGGCTCCTCCACGTCCACTTTCGGCTATCCCGCTTGCGGAAGAAGGTATTCATTATCCGCATATTATTCTGTTCTGCAAACTCTACTAATAACTCTCCCCTGCTATTCCTAGTGCTTATGCCATATTCCCCCACTGCCTTGTCTCCAGCCTGCTTCTTGCCTACCTTGGCATTAAAGTCGCCCATCAGTATAGGGTATTTTGTTTTCACTCTACTCATCGCCGATTCCACGTCTTCATAGAAGCTTTCGACTTCCTGGTCATCATGACTGGATGTAGGGGCGTAGACCTGTACGACCTTCATTTTGTACCTCTTATTAAGTTTCACAACAAGACCTGCCACCCTCTCGTTAATGCTATAGAATTCCTGTATGTTACCAGCTATATTCTTATTAATCAGGAACCCGACTCCTAGTTCTCGTCTCTCTGCTAAGCCCCGGTAGCATAGGACGTGCCCGCTTTTTAGCACTGTATATGCTTCTCTTGGCCTCCTAAATTCACTGAGCCCTATTATATCCCATTTACTGCCCTCTAATTCCTCCAATAGCACTGCTAGACTCGCCTCACTAGATAACGTTCTAGCGTTTAACGTTGCCAGGTTCATATTCCAATGGCGGCCTGTCCGGAGGCATTCAGTTACGAGGGTTGGCTGGCATTCAATTACAAGGGTCAAATGAAGTTAAAATCACCTGCAACAATATTTTCTGCAATTCCTTCAATAATTTTGGTTTAATGGGTTAAATAACTAGCACTATATTACAACTAGCATGGGTAAAAAACATGTCAAAGAGCATCCTATTAATTGCATATTAGAAAATACTGAACTTAGGAGCACCTTAACCATAATTGGCACTGACAAAAACATGTGCTCGAGTTAAATTTTTAACAGCTGCCATTCTTCCTAAGTACAGTATTGTTAGAAGGCAGAAGCAGACGCTGGTCTTTTACATAGGCCAGAGCAACACGGCCAACAAGGAAGGCTAAACTTTTAAAAAACATGGCACCAGCAGCCGCCAGCTGATGATACAGAACTTCATTCTCCTCGTTTCAGTACGCTAGTCGTCCTCTTTACCGGAACACTACTCCACCGGGAAAGGTGCACCATCCCGAAGAAAGCTACAGTGGGGCACTGAATGTGGACACGTAGGACTTCAAACGAGCAACGTGAACAACAGCCGTATTGGTCGAACTAACGATGCTTAAATGACATTTTTTATGCAAACTCTGAAAGACGTGGCAGAACTTAACGGTTAATGTACTGTGTTAATTTTTATTTTTTTATTTGCCATCTGGAAAAAGGATACTGCACTCTTTTCGAAACAATGCTCTTGACATAACGCGAGATTGGCTTCAATGCACTTTACAATGCCGCAAGCTAAAACACTAGACAACTAAGTTTTGCGGGAAAGCCAACTTCTCTACACCAAATCAGATATACAAGCACACACATGTCGGGAGGGGAGGATGCCTGCAGTGAAACGAAAGACGGGCAGATGGGTGTCAGCGCTCAATGTGTTGTCAAAACGTACTTTTTACACGCCAACAAAACAAAAGCAGCAAAGTCGTACAATTATTACCCAACACAAGTATGGAACACTTTGCTAAAAACTCCCTTATTTAACAGCACAAACAGCAGCGCTACACAAAGTGCTAGCCATATGCAACATCGCACATGGATGGATGTGCACAGCAATCAAACAGTATAATGTGAAGAGCTCCTGTCACACTAACTGAAATTAGTATATCTGAGAACACAAATGTTTGCCAGTCAGTTGAATTCATCTTCTAATTCAGTCGGTCTGCTTGGTTTTCTCATGACAGTTTCTCAGAGTTTCTCATGACATCAAGGGAGAACCAGAAAACTAGCAAATAATGATGGCGCAAACGGCAACATCCTCAAAAATCTGTCTGGGTTGCAAACTGGACATGTGTCAACGCTACACATAAATTAAGATTATGTACACAGTTTACAGGTTCTTGTGCATTCAATGTGCAACCGAAAACTGAAAATGGGTCCATGTGCACTTGCAAGCATGAGCTCAACACTTAATCTTTACATCAATGAAGATCATTAGCGCAGCATTCTAGCCGGTGTGGATATGCTACAAAGTGAACAAAATATCTCTGAAACACGTATCGCCAGCGCACTTTTAATGACGCAGTCAGCAGTGTTTGTTGCCACTGCCACATAATTATAGTTTAAATTAACTATCGTGCTTTCACAGGCTACTTTCAAGGAGATACCTTTACTATTTCAATAAGCTATAGTCTTTAAAAATCTTGGAAATCTCTCTTAGGTGCAGACAGGTTAAAGTGTAAATAGCAACTTTTACTTGTTTCTAGTCTCTATATTTTTATTCGAATCTCTCTTGTCTATGACAATGAAACCAGTACTTAGCTGCAATTCAAATTAACAAACAAGGGATAGTATAGACACAATATGTCCAGTCGCTATCCAAGTCTGGAACAACAACATGCAACATGTTAATGCCTACTGCATGAACTGCAGCAGAAGTCGCCAACTCACCCCTACGCTTGTCTTCTTCTGCCCTGGCCTTGAGGATGTTGCACTTCATCTGGTCAGGAGGTATTGGCTTGGGCATACCACTGCTGGTACCAGCTTTGGCCTGGTTGTTCTTAACACCGCATGAAACCACAGTGACAGTGCCAGCTGCACAGCAGTCCTTGCCACTACCACCACCCATTCCTGCCGAGCTGTTGCTGTTGCTCCGGTTGCTATTGCTTCTGCTGCAGCTAGTGCCGCTAGCACTGCAGCTACTGTCCAGGGCCTTCAGCCTCCTACTCAGCTCCTCAGCATCTGGAAGCAGAAAAAAAAGCAACAAGAAATGGACTCGACCGCTTAAAGCTTAAGTCAGAGGTGTTCTCTATCTGCAGCAACAACTGATAACTTCTAGTCCAAGGGCCCTGTGTATTAGCAGAGCAGATGCTACCCTCTCTATGTGAGCAACTTAGATAAAATAACACAGTCTTACAAATAACTTGACTTCAGTGGAGACCTCTCCCCACCGTGGGTGGCAGTGGAAATGTCAGCCACTGCTCCCATTTATCGCTCACTGCTTCACATTACCGGCCACGACACTGGCTGACCGCCCATACCTTTGAAGGGACATTTGGTAATTAGAATGGCAAATTTGGTCCAATTTTCTTTTTGTTTCCAGCAATTCTCGAATGTTCTTTTATCACATGGGGAATATGAGAAAGAAAAGTGATGTAGAACTTGAGAAAATCGCACTTTTCTAGTGCACTGTCGATAAAAATTGTGGAGAAAATTGGAAGCCAGGAGGTGCCATCACACTGCAAATTGCACAGCTTTCCATCAACGCACTGCCACCATTTTGGATTTTTTTTAAGGAGGAGAGATCTGAGCTTAAGGTAGTTGTAGCACTGCATTTTGACATGCAAAAATAAAAGCAATAAAGCAAATGAAAGACTATCATCACAATTCGTTACTGCTCGCATGTGGACACAGCAAGCACGAGGATGTGAAGAAGCGCAAGGGCATGTTTCAATAGTCAGCATGTGTTTTGTGCGCATTTTGACAGCGGCGAGCTGTGCATTTCTTTATCCCGGTGAAGTTTGGCTATCGCAGTAGGATTCATCACTGGCTTGCATTAGTTTCAGTAATGCGTCCAAAATGCGCAATTTGTGAATGTACAATTCAAATTGACAGAATAGTCATTTTGAGAAAAAAGCAAAAAACAGAGAGAGAGGCTTAGTTGCGTGAGTTGTAACGTTACAAAGGATTCAGCACACTCTCCATTACCTGGTTCCGGGTCTGCAGGAACGTCTCCTTTCTTATAGACAGTCAGATCGTTTCTGGTGTCTGAGGCTGAACTTGTCTCCTTGGCAAGAGAACGAATGAGGGTGTCCAGCCTGTTTTCTGCCTCCCCTGTGGCCACAACAGGGCTGGCAACTGGCACAACATCTGCCGGGCTGCACAGAGAGAAATTATTATTGAATAAATAGTTAGGTCAGCCACAGCACATATGCACTAGCCAGCTATTCTGCATGGGGACCTGCCGTGGTGGCTTAGTAGCAATGGCACTGTACTAATAGGCACGAGGTTGTGGGTTCAATCCCAGCCACAGTGGCTGCACTCCAATGAGGGCAGGACACAAAAGACTTGTGTGCCATGCATTGGGTGCATGTTGAAGAGCTCCAGGTGGTCAAAATTATTCAGGAGTCCTAAATTACAGCGTCCTCCATAGCACAATGTGCAGTTTTGGGGCATTAAACCCCCAATTTATTTATTTCTGCATGGGGAATGGAGAAATGGGAATGACAATGATGAAAGACAAGGACAGGAAAAATGAACAGTCCAACCCACACATATGGCACCCACATCTAACGAATTATTGTGTAGAACAAACAGCTGTAAAATACCTCTGAAACCTTTCGTATAATATTTTTGTTTTGTGTATCGAATTACCTATATATCGAACTTTTTTGTGATCCCCTTCAGATTTGATATATCCGGGTTCGACTTTACATACACATATACACACAAATACTAGTATGTAATGGAGTTGGTTTTTACACGCCCAGTTCACTTGAGTCTCAGGAAGACTGCCGAGATAGCACTCGAAGTTTGCTGCCGTGATTAGAAAAAAAGCACATTGAAAATTTACAACAACATGCACTTCTCATTAAGAGATCAAACAGGTTAAAAACAGCTAGTTGTTCAGCCTCAAGCAGGCCAAATTTCGCCATGTAGGACGATGACTGCAAGTCTGGGGTAAACTACAAAGAAAACTGCTTTGGTGGCAAAAAAACTTCTTCCACACTTTGTGGATCATATGAGAATGCACTGCGCTTGCACTGTTGCCCGTGAAGAAAGCAGAAAATATCTGCAAGTCATTTGAACACAGCACCACATATGCGACTATTTAACTGAGTCAATGTGGTGAACCGAGCGTGTTCGTACATATTTTAAAAGGCACTCGTCAGTGCTCGTCCTCGTCGTCTCGCCTCCATCCGTGTCTTTTTTGTGCTGCCACCTCTTCAAATCTGTAACTAAAGCTCTCCACTCTAAGTGGGTTCACACAACCTGCGGCTGTACAATGCACACATGCGAGGCAAAAGGTCGGCACACTCAGCCATGCCAGCAAAGTGCAAAGCTAAGCATCAATTTCCTTCAGCGAGCTTCGGTGGATCTTTCACGAGTCTGAAATGTAAACAGTGTAAATAATACCCGATGAGAGGGTTTGCGGAGATGGAGCAATAATCAATCAACTAAAAACAATCACAATGTGCAGTCAACAAGCAAACGCGGGTGCTTGTCCAGCAGCATGGTAGTCACATATCTTCCCATGAAATTGGAGGTAAAGGGACCAATGTACTGGAATTGCCTATCTGCAATGCCACCTCCACAGCAACGTGTGAACACAATGCTAAAAACAGAAATGAATGCCACAAATCAGTGGTCTTTCTCCAGCAAGTTAAACAACTAATAAATGAACATTTCATTGGTTATGCTGAGTGCCAGCAGAGCCCCAATGACTGGTCACATGCAAGTAAGTCTTGATAGAAAAGATGCAACACAAACTCACATGTTCTCAATTAGCAGTGGTCCAACTGTTATGTCGAGTGGTGTCGCACTGGCCACCTCGACAGTGCCTGCAGGATCCACAGCATTGAGGGCCGCGCAGTTAGGAAGTGATGCTCGATGGTGACTTTGTCTGGTGGAGCGCCTCGAGTATCGCTGGCTAGGGCGCCGCTCAAATTGCACCGTGCGCCTGGTACGATTCTTCTGAGTGGCTTGGAACTCTGTGCGTCCACTGAACAACGAGAGATTTCAAAGTTGTGCAATCAATCTGTCATAGACGAATTGGCTAGTAATTACTATACGAGCAGAGGGTAGGGTCAAGTACTGTAGGAATTCAAATAATTTATAACTCCAGTTAGTAGCGCACACAAATTTCGACATTTAAGGTGGCTTGCTGTTTTTAACGTATTTCAAGAGAGCATACTAATATGTTTCTGAAGGAAAAAATTCAGTAGAGCATTGCTGCTATGTTCCCCGCTAGCACATTTCTCAAGTTACAGTGTTGCTGTTGCAGCTTAGCCCCTGTGAGACTAAAGACAGATTTGCATAGCATATTTCCTGGCTACTACACTCTACTGCTGGAACCTTACAAAGAAAACATCAGGACTTATGCTGTGGTAGCATACCATTAGCTGGAGGAGAGATTCGCTGTGCCAGAGAATGGCAGTAATGGGAGTCATTGTCTGAATTACCCACCTACCCTATTCAAACACATGTGAAATGCACAAGTGCCCTCATAAGGCAACCACTACACTAACTTAATAGAAATTCTTCTTCCATACAGTCAACAAACTGGCTCAACAGGTCATGCACATTTCACAAGTGTGAATAAGCCTAGAACATTTCAGAAACTGTACATGCATGCACACGCACAGATGTTGAAAAGTGACAACCCATCTACAGGAAAACAACACCAAAACAGAAGCAGTGTAGTGGTCATTACAGGATGCACTGCAATGCACAGGACAAAAATAACCTTCCCTGACCCACTCCCCCCTACTAACAAACACTTAGGCATATGTACCTGTATCGAAAACGGGAGCCCATGCGGAAGAAATTCTGCCGGGGGTTTGGTCCCCGCGCAGACTCCTTGAGCCGAAAGAAAGCATGGTGCTCCACAGCACACTTCCACAGGTGCTTCGCTGCCTTGGGGTTGTAAAGTCGGAACACGAATGTGTGTTCTTGCTCACGACCCTGCATACATGGGAGTGTCATTTCTAACACAGCATATGCACTGTGAGAAAGTAAGCTACGGCTGAGTGCACATAAAAATAGTTAATTAAATTTCCCCTCTTCCTTTCTATCTTTCTCTCGCTCTTTTTTCCTTTCATCAATACAAAGGAGGCAAAGCTTTGAAGTATAAAAAGAAATTGATTACTTTTAGTCTTTATTATGCTAACTAGTTACAAGCACAAAATTACTTGCTAAAGTGCCTGCACTTTTGTCAAGTATTTCAGCACCCAGAGTACCTGACAGTGTGCAATGCATGCCCTCGACCAATATGAAAGGGAACACTCAAATTACTATCAAAAGGCTACAGGGGCTAAACACGCCTTGCATAAAAACATACAGTGAGACAACATTCAACGAGAAAGATATCTGCTACATATTATACCTTTTGAAAGAACAGTTCAAACACCAATTTCTTTTTTTTGACATTTAAGATCACGGAAAGGGCAATATTGAGTCGCTTTGCACATGCTCAGAGTTGGCATAGCCTTGGAAGGGTTTCTATCTAAGCTCGCTGCACAGCAGATCTGTGTTTAGCAACTCACTGTTCAGCTTTCTGGTACATTTAGTTGAGTGTTGTTTGAATAAATAACTTTTTTACAAGCTCCGTCTTGGAACATTCTTGCCTGGAACATTTCTGGCATTTATGAACATCACGAGTAATCTTTGGTTTAAAACTAATTTAGTGCTACATTTCAAGTTGCTCACAACTATTTTTCGATGTAGACTTTACTCATACACAGCGTACTATGTTAATTCAATAGAAGGCAATAATACCGCTAGTCACAAACGCTCGTGTACTTTTTATATTTATGAGTATGACAAAGAACCCCCAAAGGTCAAAACTATATTACAGCCTTCCACTAAAGCATATAGCCTACTAGACAGCTTTAGGATGAGAAACCCCATCAATTTATATATATAAAGTGCTATTGTTATAACACCTGCTTGTACCATGTCAACAGATGCCCACATAGCACCTATGCCTTGTTCGAAGGCAGCAAGTGTGCAAATTCTGTATTTATTTTGTGCGGTAATACGTATCGGCAAAGGGTTTGGTATATTGCAGTGCTATATTGGGAAAGTACCAGTCCTTACTCACACGCCATCAGTTTTTCTACACTTCTTCCCATCCATCAGTGGCTATAGTGCTGCCAGAACGCCATGTGCTTTCCAAGCAGAAAACACAATCATTAAGCTGTTCAATCATGAATAATATTTAACTGCAGAAGAACAGAAGGGCCTCGGATCAAGTGGCTGCTTTAGCTCATAGATGCATACGCAGTGGTCATTTCATAATAGATTCGACTTCCGTTAATTTGATGCTGACGGGACTGACGAAACTGGTCGAATTATACGGCGAGCCGAGTAAGGTAAATGGCAGAAAAAACGCGGAAACACGCTATCAATTCATATGACAGTATTTGGTTTTAAAGTTAGCTTCGCCGCAAAGCATCCGTGTCATGCAGTGAAGCATACAAAGCGGGGGGGGGGGGGCAGGTGCCGCTGTCGCGGAACATAGCGCGTTTCATAATTTACACACGCACATGCGCCGTCTCTGGTCATAGTACAAGCACAGAGGCACCTAATAAGTTTACTGGCAGGTTTCAGAGTTTTAGATAGACCCTCGCTCTTTTGTTGGCTTTTAACGTCCCCTTGACTTTCGGAGCTTTTTTTTTTATTTTATTCTTACTGCCTTTACTTTCGCTAGCTTTCCCAAAACGCAGACGGTTTTTCTCCACTTCTTAGTGCGCTGCGCGTGCAACTAAAATTAAGGAACGCGTACTAGGCCCTGTTAACGGTCTCATATACAAGGCACGCATGGCGGGCAAAACGAGGGCTCAAATCGCCACAGCAACGTCAGAAACAGCTCTGAGTGGCTGTCAGTATGTTTATTAGGCGTCTAGGTACTCGTACTACGACCGGAGATGGCACGCGCGTGCCTGTATAATTAAGGAACGCGTACTATGTCCCGTGACGGTGGCCCATTTTCATTCTTGGTATGCTTCACCACAAAAAGCCGCAGTTTCGCCCGAAAGGCGACGCATCGATTGCGATAGCAAATTAGCAGACAGTTATACAAAGTAACGATAATAGTCTTATCGTCCGTATAAGCTTCTAAACATTTGCTTATTAACTAAATTAACAAGCATATATATAGTGTCAGCGCGCACAGACAAACAAACACATCACACTCGATGACCACGGACACTAGCTGTCAAAACGCTGGCGTGAGTAAGTGCGGCAGCAGCAGCGAGTGAAGTTACCTTCGAGCTGTCTATTGCTCCAACGTAAAGTTAGCGGCGAGAACAAAGCAATAATAAAGGTATGAGCCGTCAGTGCACCTACACTCTGCCCCCAAAGCAAATCGCTTTCAAGATACGGCCCGCGCGACCGCGCATACACAGTAGTTGCTGCCAGAGTTTAACGCTGCCCCTCCCTTTCAACCCCCGATGCCTCGCGCGCCGTGAAAGACAGCGCGCTTACTCCCCACTTTCCTCCCATGCACGCGCGATCATCGGCTCCCCTCGCAAGCTTTCACACGCACATACAGCATACAGCGACGGTGTCATCACCCTTGGACTTTATACAGAATATCATGGCGACGCCGACAGTAAAGAATGCGCCTGGAATGTCCACATGATTGATATCGCAATAATAAATTGCGCATGCTTCGATTAACACGGCTGTATTGCGGCGAAGCTGACCAGTCAAGTTCTAATTATTCGGCTAAGGTCACATTTGAGATCGAAATAACGGAGGTTTGGGACCATAGAAATGTATTGGCACCGGCCGGGACCTTCGGTCGGAATCAAATTAACCAAAAAATCGAATTAACATACAACTGTAACTATATATCTTTAAGTATGAAAGCTACACCTGGGCAATAAAAGGCATTGTAGTAGGGAAATCTGGATTAATTCTGACGATCCGGATTGTTAAGCATGTCCCGAACTGTATGCGCACTAGCATTTTTTAGTTCTGCCATCAGAACGCACTTCACCTACACAGAAAGCTGGGAATAAGGCTATCAACTCAAAAGCTCAGCAGCAGCACACCAGAACTACTGAGCCAAAAAATCTATTCTCTACAACTAAAGGATCGGAAGAGCTATCCACTTAGATAAGATAAAAAAAAAACCTAAACTTAATGGTCAGCTTTAAATCAGTGACAAAATAAAGACAGAAGTTTTACTGATGCATTGCCGAGTGTCTTTTCCAATAAAGAATCTATGTTAGTAGCTTCCACTAGTGCCGATGCAGAGTTCTATGGCACATAATAAAGCATAACATTACCTCTCTTCTATTACTAACAAATACACATATGCAAACCAACATGGTACTTCCTCTTCCACGAATTCCCACAACAGAGAGAACAAAACACGTAAGGCAAAACACCTAAGGTGCATTTAGACACTGTTCAAATGCTTGCATTTCAACAACATTGACGAATTAGAGTACATCACACAAAATGTAAAGAAACAAGATCTTTACGTAAGAACAAAACCTACAATTCCACACTTAAAGTAGCCAAGCTGATTTATATACATTTGCAGTGATAACCGAACATCAAAACCGAGCCTGATCACCACCATTCACTGATTATGCAAGCCTCACAAATTGCACTTCAAAACAAGCAAGCAGTGCATGAAAATTGACAGAATGCATTAGGTTCATGAAGTCAGTGTTATTCTTTCTTTGCATCAACATGGTGAACAATGACTATAGTCAGCATGCTGTGTACACTGTCAGTCATGCAGGAAGGAAGGAAAAAAAGCATTTTCCTCTTTATGCTCATCAGATGAATTGCATCTACACTAAATGCAAGGCTAGTTTTGTGTAAGGTAATGGCAGAGAAGATGTCAAGCAAGTCTGTAGGTCATTCTTAGTCTTATCAACACAGCTTCATTGTCTTTCACAAGCTTGAAACAATAACACTGCTTTTGGTTAATTTTCTTTTTATTTCACCCTTTCGAGGTAGTTAATATAGTTCCAACCAATTGATTCACATTCACCACACTAGCAACAGAGCTGTGTTAGTAGTGTAGACTGCTTGGCTCACCATAGAATGCGTCATACAATGCATCACAAAATTCCTTGCCTCCTCACACATACAATAAGATTTAAAACTGACGGACTGTAGAATGCACAATGCCTCACCTCATCATCATCTTCCACAACCACAAGCGTCAATTTCTTGCTCTTAAAGTCGAGCCGCGTAATCTTCGGCCAGAAGAAGAGGCCAATCTTCGTTTGCCTCTCAAAGACTAGAATGCCAGTTGGAGTCAGGCCCAACGAGTATTCCTGGCCGTCTTTCCCCTGAAAGAAAAGCACAGAACGCATGGCAAAATTCATGATTGACACAGCCAAAAGAGAGAGCCCAGAAGCATACTTGTTCAAGGCCAAGCTTATTCTACTTCAATGCTTTCTCACGTGTAGTCTATATTTCCAAATTTTCCAAATTTCTTACAGGGACACTAAAGAGAAAATTAATTTGAGCTGTACTGGTAAAATAGCCTCCTACAATACCAGTAAAGCCCCTCTTACCATAAGCCAGAAGAGACATAAAAGCGAGATGGGAGGTGATGCTGCCTTGAAATTCTCGCACAAGCTCCCCATTATGTCATGGATTTTGATCGAGTCTGCTCAGGCTGTTAAATTTTTTATTGGTAAGGATCAATGTGTTGTATTCTAAAACAGACAAAGACTGTGCTTAGCAAATTTCAAGAACATTTACTCAGCCACAACGTCCAAGACACGAAAACATACTTCGAAATCCATGATGTCACAATGACTGATAGACGCTGAGATCTTGGTGCGAAATCTTCGAAAATTGAACTTTGATCTTCAGTTTCACTTCAAATAATCACCTTACTAGAGCAAAGTTCATGAAAATATAGTTCTGAAAGAATCAGTCTAAAATGATTAAGTGTTTCTCTTAAGTGTCCCTTTAAGGTTCTGCTGATGCATCCAAGAATAGACAGACTTATCATAAATATCAATCAGTATCCTTTGCAGTCACTTACATTGCTGTTGCTGTTTAGGGGCACATGGGCATCCCTAAATGGTGTTCTGCATTTACTTCAGCTTAAGAGGCAGATACCACGTTCCCCATATCAGCAAATGAGAACCACCAAATGTCAGTGATGCTTCTTTGTAGGCATTTTGTGTCAAAGCTTGATCTCAGATACAGCAAGCAAGAACAAGAGAGATGCAACACCATGGCTTTAGATGCTTTTTATGCTTTTGTGCAAGAAGGCTCTTGTACAAGAGTTACCTGGAAAGCCAGTTCCAGCTTCAAAAGAAAATCACAAGGCTTTGCATATTCAAACAGTCCACTTCTGCCATTGTTAAGGAATATCAAAGAGCACAGCACAGACACTTGCACCACTGCATTGTCAGACTACAGCACCTATGCTGATTGCAAAGTGTGTATGGTTCCTTTGACATCCATCTTTGGAGAAATACCAGCTACTGTATCTGCACATCACTTTCTGTGTCTGTCTAAGAAATGCTATAGGCCAGAGTTTCTGTAGGGCATATGTACCACAGCACCAACTAGAACAGACTAAACTACTTCTCTTCAAATTTTTCACTTCACTGCCTCCAGCACCACTGCAGCCTAAGTGAGACTTTTAGACCGAAAATTATGTGACACTTCAGCCTGTTTCACATTGTAAAGAGCAAAAAGAAGTAAACGATAACCAGATGTAATTTATTATTTAATGCCCTTTGTTTCCCATCTTTAGGCACAAGAAAGCTCACAAAATCTGGACAGCACTTTCATTAGGACATGCAATTATCCCTGTTTGTAAACTTTGACAGGAGGTCTCCCTGTCACTATGCAAAAAGTCCCTACTTCCAATTCAAAGATATAGCTGCTCTGTGCATTATTAGGTCACATAATTGTACAATGTTATTGCTTGCATTTTATACTCTCTTCCTCTCTCTTCTTTGAGCACTGAATACTCCCCTCTGTTGTTATACAATTACTGTTGCATTGCATTTATGCAAATACAGTAATATTAAATACAATGTGTAGCACATTTTACCACATTATCAGTGTGCCCTGCAATCAGAAGAAAAAGAAAGAAAAAAACTCACCATGACAGTGTGCATGTCAACTCCATACATTTCGAGCCACTTAACTTTACTCAGGTAGTTCATTTCAGCCTGAGCAGGTGTCTGACCCCTGTTAAAGAGAGCCGAGTCATCAATAACTCAATACAGCTTACTTGAAGAAAAGAGCGCCACGAAGATGCGGACTAAAAGAGGAACATGTACACCCGGCCGCAAAATATTACGGACCATGAAATTTTAGAAAAAGCTGAATATCTCCGCAACCTCACAACGCAGTCTGGTATTTGCAATTCGGGCATCGACTAGAATATGTTAAGAACATTTTCGTATACTGTTCTACTGGATACTGCTACAGGCTTCTTGGAAATTTAACGTTTTGTGCGATTCCGTGGTCCGTAAACTTTTGTGGCCGAGTGTACAACGGACAAGCGCCTTGTCTGTCGTACATGTTCCTCTTTTAGTCCGCGTCTTCGTGGCGCGGACTGCTCAATACTTCTTCAAGTATGCAAAAACCAACTCGCCCACATCAAGCTTCTGCTCAATACAGCTTGTGTTGCCTGTCGATAACTAACCCAAGCAATGTGTTCACTATGTTAAAGAGATCATCTCAATAGGTGTTGAGAATTTTGAAATTGTACATTGTGCGTCAAAATGAAACAAAAAGCCTGACTAGGCACACAAGCAGCAAGTGTGCCCATTATGACAATGACATGCAGACAAGTGTGCTTGAGAAAATTGAAATGTCTTGTTAAAGCAAAAAAAATTTTTTTTTAGTCCAGCCTTTACACTAAGAAATAAACTTCCACTCTGCCATCCTGTGCTCTGCGATTACAGTATGCTACATGTTTGAAAAAAAATATTTCTCAACAAAACACCAACAGCATGATAGGGCAGGCAAGCTTGTTCTGTTTCATGGATCACAGTGACATCTTAAACACAGAAAAAGAGCTCAATGTCGCAAAATGTGTGCATGCATATGGGAGAAGCCTCCACAGCAATATCCCATATATCAATCAAATGCAGTGCTGAGGGCAGTCAGCAAGGGAACTTATGGCACCAAAACGTAAGCATGATGTGTTTTAAAGTCAATATGCCTTAAATCCTCAGAATCAAACATCTCAATCTGATAGGTACCTCTGGCTACAAACAAATTATGAGAGACTATATGACAACAAAGTTCAAAAATATATGTGCACATCCTTCCTTCCCCTAAGCTATCCAAAACTACAAGAGCCCAGCAGTTGTGACATCTTCATTCAAAGCCAAGCAATTAAGTGTATTATAGTTTCGGGCTTATAAGTAGCTCCAGAAAGTTACGAAATTGAAGCAAATTGTAAAGATGCAAGGGCATATGCAAATGTGGCTTCGGGTGTGGCTTCACAGTGATCCAGAGTGCAATGCCGTGAAAGCACACCACAATTCTACAGAGGGCTGCTGCAAAAGCTGTGATGACTCAACATACAAGCTCGTATTTATTTTTGGTGTAATGGGGCACAATACAATGTGAATTAAGGACTAAGCAGGTCCTGTCCTGATCTTGCTTCACATTGTTTTGTATCCTATTACAATGTAATGAGTAGGAACCTAGTTCGGCTACCAGTAGTGACACGATACAAGACAACATTGTTTCGGAAGTTGTGCACTGTACCGGCAACTGGAGCCAACATTCAAAAACTGCTACAGAATTCACTAAATACGTTATAATCAGACAAGAAGATATCCTTCAAAATTTGGTAAATTTCCTATCTACAAGAGGTGCATTTTGACACTAAAGAATCTAAAATTCCACTCAATTTAGGAGAAAATAGAATAAAAATTACAACAGAATGTAGCTTGTATGAGCAATGAAATGCAAGAATTTCATTGCTTTACTCTCCTAGTCAGCGAAGCAAAGCCTTTCACAAAAAATCACGGAACTGTGAAGAGCCAAGGTGATGCAAACACTGGTTCACAAATCTAGATGTGATGCTGTAGCAATGCATTACAGCAGATGTGGTCAGAAACCTATTGAAACAAGGCTACTATGTAGTAATGTGCTGCAAGCACATTCAGTTGTTCTTATGTGCACAAATGAATCAATAACACTTCTACTTCTACCAAAATAAGGAAGAAACCTATTTACCCTAGAGTAATCACAATTGTTCATTATCGCTTTTGAGAGTATGAAAAGCTAACAACCAAAGAAAAGAAAGAAGGAAAGAACTTACTTCAGGTCTTTAAATGCATTAATAATGTCCAGTTCCATCTCTTCTGTCTGCTCTTCTGTAAACCTAAACTCGGAGACGAATTCCGGAGTGTGTTGCTCAGGGTCATAGTCACCCAATTCAGCTGCAATGATATTTAAAACATCATGTGCACACCGAATCAAAAGAACAGCAGTAGTGATGTTTGGATGATTGCAGTAGATGTATTTGTCAAAGCAGTTCAACATGCAAGCATTTCACAAAACAAATTCCTTAGTACACAGCACAAAAGAACAGTTCCAAATTCCTTCGAAAAAAAAGAAAGCAAATCTTTTATATTTTCTGTTGTGCCAAATTTTTGCTCATTATGTCACAATGCAAAAAATACACTATGCACACACAAACATGAATGAGTTGTTCTAAAAGGGCACTTCCCCACAGCCTAAATTCGAGTTTCAGGTATTACTGCTTGCACATATAACAAGAGGTCTGTAAATCATCAGAAAATATGCCCCCCAACCTCCCTCTCATGAGTAGCCTAATATAAACTGAAATACTGGAAAGGAACTGATGAACATGACTCATTTCAAGAAAGCAAAGTAAAGCAGCTGTAATCTGGATGAGGACTCATATTTGACTTTATATCTTGATGTAAAGTACTGAGCTGAGGCTTACATGTCTAAACGTTTAGCCACCAAAATTGGTACACAGGAAGGGTGCAGCACAATTTCAGAATGATTAGAAAAAAACATTGCCAACATTCAACACCATCACACAGACATACACAATAGAAATGGAATTCCTAATGTACGCAACGAATCACAACTGCAACAGACAGCCTAAGCATAATAAACAAAAGACAACTCACACTGCAGAGCATAGGCGCTCAGTTCAACTGCTGTCTGGTAACTGCATGGCAGCCTTCCCGAAAGGATGTCCTGCTTCAGTTGTAGGAAGAATAAATACCTACAGGAAAAAAAGAAAAAGATGCAAGCGATGCCACGCTTGGGTGAGTGCTCGAGGTCGGCACAATGCCTCTGTGCCACATGCCTCAAATTCACATGACAGACTGCTGCCGCTACCCCCAGGATATCTTTACGAGTGCTTGCGTCTTCTCTACCCTTCAGTGCTCAGGGACAATTTGTAACAAGCTGCCTCTCAGGCGGAACACTGCATTTCCATTGTGTGCTGGGCGCTCCTGGTTTTCTTAAAATAGGTGCAGTGTACCTCTCAAGACTCGAAGCAAAAAGCCAGTCAAAAGTGCCATTAAATGTCAATGTGGAAGGCAGTGAACTTACATTTTTTTTCAGTATTGACAAGTCTATAAACTTTGACTTTAGCAAAAGCTTGAACATGGATGGTTATACGTAAAGACAAATAAATAATAGGCAAAATCGCATGCAGAAATACCACTAGCAACTATACACGGTGATACGAAAGCAACATAAGTAAAAACTTGATCAACCGAATAGTATAGACAGTAACATGATGCAGTTCTATGAGAAAAGAGTAGAAAGATGGACTTTTATTAATTAAAATTTATTTTCAGGGTACTTAACTCTTTGTGATCATGTGCATTTACCCAATCTGTGGTAGTTCCAGCCAGGCATCATTATGTGCATTTAGACACCACGCAGAAAAAGCCCTCAGGTAAGCTAATGCTTCTTAAGTGACTAATATCTAAAAATTTATTTATTCCTGAGGCTCTCAATGGTACTTAAGTGCTCTGTGGTAGCACTCAAAGCTCTCTCCTGAGCAGAGGTTAGGATTAGCACTGCAGGCCTGTAAGGTCCTCTGTCACATTTTTCTATAGTTCTCCCATTTGAGAATGTTTGCTGACCATCTGAAAACACGATATATTCATCTATGGAACTAAAGCAGTCTTCTGATTCACAGAACTTGGGTGAATTTTGTCCCTAGAATACATATGCAGAAAAGGCCGCCATCCTGTCAGCGCTTCATGCCACAAATCAGGTGAAAATCCCTTCAAGCATGGAGGAAATAAAAACGAAGTGCACTTAATAGTTTAAAAAATTCCCCAAAGATGGCACTACCACCCAAATAACTGGCGAACACCAGCATAAGCATGTGTGGGGTGCTTCTCGACATCTGACCGCATCGGATATTTCCGCTGGTCAGGAGCCCAGCACATGACTGCAAATGGTTAAATTTGTCACCAGTAGGTGAGGCTTTAGCATTACTGTGCAGCCTACAGATAACTGAAGCACTACAAGTTGGTGGCAAATGTAACTGTTCTGGCAACAAAAGCTTTAGTCACTGAAAAAAATCCCACGCCTTTCTGTAAAAACCAAATTGTGCTACTGTAGATAATCTGCCAGTGTTCTTGGCCTAAAAACTCGCAACTGATTGCAACAGACAGCGCATGTTTCCGAATAATCAGAAGCACTTAGTTTTGACAAACAGAGGAACAAGGGCCAGTTCACTCCATGATCATGAACAAGGGCCGGTTCAGCCATTAGCACTCCATGATAGGTCAAAATTGCTTGGGCTCCGCCCATATGGGCGTGGCACCTGCCCATCTGGGCAGAGCGCGAACCATTCTGACCCATCATGGAGTGCTAATGGTCTATTTGAAATAAACACAGATTGGAATAGTTTTACGTTATACCAACCAAAATCTACATTGTGGCATAAGTGTGAATAGACAACTTTTTTAAACCTGTAGAGCCATCCACAGAGGCATGAAAAACTAATATTGAGAACATGGTCACTTACAGCCCACACAAACAACAGCCTCTCACGGCATCATACAGAGCTATGGCTTTCACAGTTTTACAGCGAATGAAGTCACTATTCTCGAAGTAACAGATCTGAGACAATTCAGCTCTCTCATTAGCAAAGCACGGGGCAAGGAATGCGATGCTATATTACTTTACATATCTTACTTCAAGATGTCTTACTTTACACCCCCATGCTAACCTTTCAAATCAGATCAAAATGTGCAAAAATGAAATTTCAGAAAGACGACATCTGGCCTTGCTATGCAAAACTTCCAAATGTTGACAAAAGTCTGGCAGAATTAAACAATTATCACCCACTACATCTATAACTATCCCACAGACCTAAGGCATTCATAACAGACAGTATCATTTATGTAATTGAAGCAAGGATGGTGAAATATTCTACAGTTACAAAATGTGCATGTATTAACAATAAGTTTACATTAATTTCATTCAAGGACTGTTTCCTGAGCATTAAGAACAAAGTCGCAAGTAAATTGGTTGCTATCTGTAGTCACCACCAGTAGAGCTACGAGGAAGCTACACCTCAGCCAGGCAGCAGGCTGAAATAAACCACTTTTTGAACATAGCTTTATTGTGCCCTGGCATCATTTTTTAATTATACCCCAAGCTCGTTCAGCATTCATGAGCATCACTGAGGTTTTCGCTTCATTTAACCTTTGCCCTAACTATTAAAAAAAAATTGGTGACAAGTATTTTATCATATATAGCCCAGTTGCATAAACTTTTTTTCTTGTATATTGAAGCTGATCACACAGCCACGTGCTAATGTTCTATGATATTTTTCTTACATTCAGCATAGCAGTACAGTCTTTCGTTGCTCATCAACACAGCTGTTCTAGCAAACAAACACTTTCTGCCCTCCTTTTTCAAACCTTGTTCTGTAGCATGCCACAAGAATTTCAGTAAATGCAACTAATGCTCAACAAATGGACAGAGAAAGAAACAAACATAATATTTGAGTAAGAAGATCCTATTTGCTTCCTAAACCCTTTTTCTATTTCAGAAAAGTAGATTTGAAAAGAGTGAGCAAACACATCAAACACACCTTGTCAGCTCTTCACGCAGAGTGTTTGGCTCTGAAGAGTAGAACTTCACTTTCAGATGCAACGTGTATGGTGGTCCAACTGAAAATGAGCAGATATACGATAAACAGAGCAGCATAATACTTCGATATCATGCACCCACATGAGATTTCGCAATTGCACTAGCGACCCGATCAGGCTGGCACTATGCAACTTGGAACACAAATTGAGGTACAAACATAAACATGTAAGGCTAGATTATCATTGACAAAATTGATTTTAATGAAAAATATGCACCTGGGAAAGTAAATGGCACACTTAAATGAAAGGTCATTAAGAGAAGAAACAGTTTCTCACACTCACTATGACATTCCCGGGTACCGTAACAGTTGAAGAGCTTTGCATAAGCTGGTGAAACAGGAAGCTTGTTCAAGAAATTTATTTTTCAAACTGCACGAGAAGCCAGTTGAATTTTTCAATAACAGTTTAATTTGAAACATATGTGCAGTGAGGTGCAGGCAACTTGTTGGATTACAGCTTATGTTGTCATTGGTTGCAAAGCAACATTGCCTTTCATTTGTTCCCTGTTCATGTCGTTACTTTTATGTAGAGGCCGCCAAAAAATTAGCAATGCCCTTTCCATAACATAACCTTCGTCATTATGAGGTCCTGGTGTAGAGTTTTCACTAGACGCAACAAAAAGTCGTGATAGAAGCTCTAGCAATTGTGAAACACGGTAAACTTACTCTTGACTTGCTTTCGAACTTGCTTCGTGACATCGAGCCAGTGCTGTAATTGGAGAAAAACAAATTCTGAATGACCACTACAGTAGGTACATTTGTTTTTCGAGGCACATAGCGTGGTGCGCGCACTTCCCAAGTAAATGACACGTTCTATCAAGGTACAAAACGGACACAAGGTAAACGGACGGTACCTGGACATGGAATGGATCCGTGAACTGCAAGCCGAAGTAATCCTTCTCGATCAAGTCTATATGGTAAAACACTTGTTCTAAAAGTACTGATCCAAGGGCTTTTTTCTGGAAAATGGGAGGGAAAGGGCATGGGGAGGTAAAGCACGTAAGTTCACTTTTTTTCCACAGGAGAGAAGCCCCCACAAGGAAGCTCCCGCGTTTATTTTTTTTCCCCCACAACAAGCGCACATCTCAGTTTTTTTACTGAAGCCCTGAAGAGCAGCCAAATACTCGTGTTTTCAAGGCGAACTGAGTACGCAAGCATCATCAATAACAAACTATCGGAAACCGCCGCTTCGTTTACAAGTAACTGACTGTTCCGTTCAAAGGAAATCGAGTATGCATTGTGGCAGTCATTGGCGTACGTACGCAGACGGTAGCGGTGCGACCTATGCGACAGCGGCAGAGATAGTTCTGCGAAATTGTGGTGAAACTACAGTGCACGTACAAAAAAAAAAAAAAAAAGCCCAGAGTGAACTGTGAGAGACAGCAAAACACTTGATTTTCCTGCGGCAACAAACTTACTCAGCTCGGCGATCACTACCTACGCTTTCGAAACGTCAAACGCGCAGGCGAAAACAACGAAAAACTACAGTGTGAGCAAGATTGCAAGATATGTTATTCTGCTGAGCTACTGAGCGAGAACAGGTGTCATGTACTTACATTGCCCCCGCTACGTCGCATATGGAGATTGCAGCAGTGCCGAAATCGGCAGCGGTTTGACAAAATCGTCAAAGACCGAGCAACAATGTGCGCGGTCTTCTCCGTTTCGTCCGAACAGTATGCCCAGTGACAGCTTTGTGTGATCGTTCTGACGCTGGAACACGCGTGCGGTATTGTTTCAGGCGCTATTTAATCCTGAGAAGGCTATCGAGCACAGCCAGTACAGCAACCCGTCCCACCTGCAGCAGCAATAACGTCGCGTCACGTGGATCACGAATGCACGCTTTCCACAGAAGTTGCGAAGCAAGGCGGACGCAACTGCAAACGATTGCCACGGAAAAGAAGAAGGGGAAAAAAAAAACGTACACAAGTGAACGGTGTTCACCGATGCGGTTCAGCAGCAGCTGGAAATCGGTGCCTTACCAAAGATCACCGAACACCCGTTCCGATCGCGTGCATGACGCGGGGACTAGGGCGAACGCTAGCGCACCTGCCACGCCAGGTGTTCAATTTTTAAAAGGAGAAGAAGGAGCGTGGGAACCTCCGTTAGCGCCGAGTGAGCTAATCGCTTACTTTATTTTGTATACTTGTTATCACAGCAGAAGTCAATGTTTGTTTGGCCAAGTACCACTTGGAACTAGCTAGCCATCGCGCGCGTGCGCACGCTTTGTACAGCGGATTCTTAACTAAAGGTGCGGGCACTTAAAAGCGGAGCACCGCGCGCGATAGAAATACAAAAAAACAAGTACAGGGGCCGCGAGCGCGTGAATGACACCGTCACCGGTTGCTGTCGCCGAGAGCAGGGCGAAGTGCGGAATAGGAACAAACGAACAAAAAACTGCGCGCGGGGCAGGGAACGGGCATGTCTAAGCAGAAAAAGAAAAAAAGGAAGCACAGACGGAGAGGCGGCGAGGCCTAGCTCACCGGGACGTCGACGCTAAGGTCAGTGCCGTCCAGTAAGACCACTTTGCAGGGCAAGACATTCTTCGGGGACGGTGCGCCCCCCTTGTCGGCCCTGGCTTGCCGACTCCAGCGCTTGCTCAAAAAGCGGAACATGTCGTCGCGCGCAGGTATCCAACGGGTCGTCGTCGCAGTCCTCCTAGCCACACATCGAGCGCGCACATATCACAACCGGCGTCGGCACGTTGGCCCCGCGTTGGTCATCCGAACGAGCGCACCACCACGACACGGGAAGCACCACAACAACAGCACCGTGACCCCATCCGGAGCCGAGCCGAACGCACACAACACAGGCAAGGAGCGCGCGCACTCCACCCCAATGCACCAAGGCGGCGACGGCGACTGCTCGCTGCCTGCGCGCGTTGCCTTTTCCCACCGGAGACGGCGCTTGCGGCGCTTCGGCGATCCGGCCAGCCAGGCGGCAAACCAGCTTGCCTGCTTGCGCTGCTGGCAGCTTGCTTTGCGCGCTTGCTTTTCGCCCGGCTGGCGACGGCGGACGGCGGCGGCAACGGAAAAGCGGCGCATGCGCAATGCACCCGCGTAAACCGGAATTTGACGCAGTTTGCGTTCGTTTTTCTCTCCGTTTGCTTCCTTGGTTGTGACGCGCTCGTGCGATGGTCAGGCGCTGGGCGAGCGCTGTTGCGTGGCTTTGCGGGAAAGGCGCGACCTCCGTCAGCTCTCACTGCCCCCTCTGCGGTTTGCAGCAAAGCCTGCGCGATTTCCGCTTTATTTTCTCGTCTTGTAGCTAAATCATCCTCATTACACGCAATGCATCATAATTTTCTTAAGTTCTTCCGAACGGCGTCATGATCAGGCACGGCGGTCATATCGCCACGCGACTGGTTTCTCCGATCAGCAAACGTACACAGTGGGATGAGCTACTAGCGTAATTGATTTGTGGCAAAATTCTCAGTTGGGTGATTAACGCATAACTTTTTTGTCGCGATCAAGTTTTATCTGTTGGTAATTGTTACACGTTTTCATACAAGATTCCATAACATACCTAGCTACCACTGCTGTGCTGTTTACATCACAATGTAAACAGCACATGACTGATATACAGCGGCACATCATGTAAGCGCAAGCACTTAATTTCTAATCCAGACGTCTGAGAAACCTTTGGAAAGCCCGCACTTTAATTTTAATAGACGATGTAAGTCGAAGCTGCGGTTCCGTACCTGCGTGGCTGCTTATAATTAGTCGCTATAATGTTGGGCCGCTAAGCACGAAGTCGCGGGATCGAATCCCGGCCACGGCAGCCACATTCCGATTGGGGCGAAATGCGCAAACACCCGTGTACTTAGGTTTAGTGCACGTTAAAAGGCCCCATGTCCTCCAAATTCCTCTGTAGTCCCCCTCCTACGGTGTGCCTCGTAACCAGATCGTCGTTCTGGCACGTAAAACCCCATATTTTTATTAAACTGTAGTTCCTTCTTTTGGTGTTTATTTTTAGTGAAATTCATATTATGTTTTTCGGAGTTTTCTTATAGAAATTTTAATGGTTTAGGAGCTCAGAGGAAGAGAGAGAAATGTTCTTATGGAGCACGTACGATCTTTTTTATGAGTTCACATTTCTCCAAATCCGATGTACCCGGAGTAGTGTTCGTTTTCGTAATATTTGCCAGTAAACGGTTAAGTATGTCTGTGTTTAATACGGCAGGCTTTCTTGTTACACAAAAACTCAAGCGTAGCAAACATCCCATACACCAAAGTTATCAGTTTCTTGTTATCTGGGCATATTAGCGAACAGAAAGAAGTCCGAGTACTTGCGTTTCTTTGAACAACGAGCTATAGGGTCTGCTGGCTCCGTTAAGCGACAGATACCGCTGTTTCCGCCTATATAGTGGCTTATCTCTTGCCGCACGTTGGCGCATAGGAACTTTCTCCTTGCGCTAGTGCGCCCGTGTGCTTATCGCACACCTGAACCTAGTCTTTTGATATATATATTCGTCAGCCACAATTAAAAATTATATTATGGGGTTTTACGTGCCAAAACCACTTTGTGATTATGAGGCACGCCGTAGTGGAGGAGTCCGGAAATTTCGACCACCTGGGATTCTTTAACGTGCACCTAAATCTAAGTAAGTACACGGGTGTTTTCGCATTTCGCCCCCATCGAAATGCGGCCGCCGTGGCCGGGATTCGATCCCGCGTTCTCGTGCTCAGCAGCCCAACACCATAGCCACTGAGCAACCACGGCGGGTTCGTTGGCCACAATCAATTATTCAAGGCATTGTTTAACACTTTTCTTAATTCGTTAGCATTAGGAGTGTCAAAGTGGAAAGAAGTGTATTGTGGGTCAAGTGTTGGAAGCCGGTCACGTGATATATATATATATATATATATATATATATATATATATATATATATATATATATATATATATATATATATATATATATACATAGAGTTTCTCACTATACCACCTACAGGGTAATCTGGCGCCACCGTCTATGGGAGTTTCTTAAGGGGGCACCGTGCCGTCATGGGAATGACGGGATATGTGTCTGCGAGGCTCGTGTTGGCTGGTGTTGTAAAAGGCTTCGTCTAAAACGTGGATATGGCTACGCAAATAACGCGTTCGCAAAGTAAAATCTTCATAAAATGTTTCCATCCACGCATATTACATCTTTATTCACCCACGATGCATGACCAAGCGAAGAAAAGCAAGAACAGACGACCAACTGTTTCAAAATGAGCGCGAACTTTGTCGTCTGTCCTCCAACTTTAGCGGCACGCTGATACTTTCTACGTAACATGTAGTCGTACACACAATAACAAGTTCTCATAGTTAAACAAAACATGTTTTCGCGTAATAATAAAGCTAAAACAGCTTTTCACGTGCTCTTCTAGTAGAAAATGAATCATTGTGACAGACGGAACGGTACTTGCCAAGCGCGTCTTCAAGGTGTCCTGTCTCTACGAGAACGATGCCAATCCGAATCCACAATATACCGGCATTCCCATGCATACCACGGCGCAGCAGCGCCAGATTTCCCTCTAGGTAATGTAGTGAGAAACTCTATGTACTATATGTATATATGTACTATATATATATATATATATATATATATATATATATATATATATATATATATATATATATATATATATATATATATATATATATATATATATATATATAGTCCATATATACATATAGTACATATATGTACTACTACGACATAGTAGTACAACTTACGGTGGTCTGCCCCAGACCCGTCAATTGCACTTCGCTCCTCGGAGAGGCAGGAGGTCGGTCTGTCGAGTAAGCTCCTCAACAACAGTTCGCATCGCATTCACCACTTTGCAATGTGGTGAATGCGATTTAACTCATGGATCCAGGACCTCTAAGAGGTGTGACGTAATGCTAAGGCATTTCTCTCGCACTTACCGCTAAATCGCTACTGAATTTCTCTTTCAACGTGAATAGAAAAAAAATTGTGCAGTAACCCCTGACGATGATTCTCAGCGTAAAGCGAATAGCCGAACGTTTCAAGAAAGCTATTCTCTTGCAGTGGCGCGCTTGACGACATTTATAATTGTTGTATCGAGTACATATTTATGTAGCGTTTGTTGTTTCATTGCGTGATTCCGTAGAGAAGAGAGCTGTTAACCAACACACCTTTAGCGGTAGTATATGGGTGCACAGTACATACGTGCATGCGTCTCGAGAGTTTGTGTTCGGCAACGGACGCGCTCCGTAACGCGATCGCGCGCGCCACTTGCGTGTTATATAGGTGCCTTTGTTGCGACCAGCCACCGACCGCCTCTATATGGGAAGCCCGGGGTGCTAAACTCTATGCTATCTTGGACATTGTCGAATTCAGCCATATTGTCAAGGGTTTGGGAATGGCGACATTTTGAGCCAATCATGAACGCCGTAGCAGCCCCCCAGGGGGCGCCTCTGATTGGCTAAAAGAATGCCGCCATTACAGAATTTGACAATGTGGCGCAATTTGACAATGTCCGGATTAGCAGCCCCGATCACGTAGGCACCCTACGATCGCCAATCAGCGAACACGAAAACGGTGGGAAGAGCCAAAGAAATCTATTCGCTGTAAAAGCTGGTACCTTTAAGATCAATCCCATTTGGACGAGAAAGGAAAGTAAGAAAATACCAATGGTTGTTTGTTAAACAAAGGAAGTGCGCAAATGATAGATGAAGATTATTTTGGGAAGATAAGATAAAGCTTAAAGAGATATGTTCTTTTTTTTTTTTACAGTGTACGCTGGCTTCGGTTATTCTCTACCGCAACGTTTAACGATATTCATCGGAAGATGCCTCCCCCTCCCCCATACACACAAAACAAAAAGAAAAAAGAAAAGCATTTCCGAACGCCTCTCGGAAAAGCCCGCGCCAGCAGAGCCTGTCAAATTACACTTAGCTTGTGTACGCGCACATCTTGGAGGGGACGGCAATCTATTTTATCTACACCTAACCTAACGGCAGCGCCGTCGCATTTTTGCGACCTGACGCTCGGAACTTGAAAGTAACAGAGCTAAAGGAACCGGACGATGACGAGAGGAGACAAACATGTCGTTAAGACAAAAATGTCGCTGTAGAAGTAATGTTGCGTTTATATTGGGTCCTTGTTGCTTTTGATTTGTTGATACTTTCTGTAGAGATGCGATCGAACATCACGCATCATTTTTGTAAGACATGTGCGCTCAGTGGCTTGGCAATTCTTTTATTTGTGAGCACGGCTTGGTGATTTCTCAAGTACATAGCCACAAATTAATCAAATATGAAGGGCGTATGGAGCAGGGCATTTGTATGTCTATGTCTTGCATAGAGTATTACTCGACCGAACTACCCTATTATTCCAATATATGATAACTTTTCGGTAATCATAACTTTCATGAAACGCCTGTAATTGGAACGCCTTTCCCGTTGCATGTTCCTGTTCCTGCTTTGTCTCTCTCTCGTTGCTCTCTTTCCAACCATTATTTCCTCCACCCAGCACAGGGTAGAAAACCGGAAACTCGCATCTGTTTAACTCTCTCTCTCTCTCTCTCTCTCTCTCGCTCTATCTATCTATCTATCTATCTATCTATCTATCTATCTATCTATCTATCTATCTATCTATCTATCTATCTATCTATCTATCTATCTATCTATCTATCTATCTATCTATCTATCTCTGTCTCTAACTTTCATTACAGACAAAACACTTCATCATGAATGGCATTTGACGAAATCTTTCCGACAAGAACATCCCTGCGTTCATACATTAGGGCGAAACAACCATCCTGCATTGCCAGTCAGCACTTTTTACCGGCCAGTCACAGTTCAATTTTTGGCCCGCTCTCTTGGGTTGCTGACACTTTATTACTCGTTGGAATAACCTTCCGTACTAGATGAAAAGTATGGTTTATTAACTCGCATGTTGTCATGTAGCATCTGGCGGTCCACATTTACCTGTGCCACAGGGTTCACCCCAACGCCAAGGACCCACCCGCCGCGATGGCAAAGCGGCTGTGGTGTTGCGCTGTTAAGCACGAATTCGTGGGATCAAATCCCGGCCGCGGTGGCCGCATTTCGATGGGGGCGAAATGCAAAAACGCCCGTGTCCCATGCATTGAGGGCACGTTAAAGACCCCCGGTGGTCAATATTAATCTGGAGTCCCCCACTACAGCGTGCCCCATAATCAAATCGTGGTTTTGGCACGTAAAACCCCAAATTCATTCATTCATTCATTCATTCATTCATTCGTTCGTTCGTTCGTTCGTTCGTTCGTTCGTTCGTTCGTTCGCCAAGAACACAGTATATTTCTCGTTTTTCGGATTGATCCACTTCTGCGCGTACTGTCTTAATACCTGTCGGTCTCACCTGCATGCTAACGGCTCGGCTGGTGAGACGGTTGGCCGCATTCTGCTGCAATGTGATGCACACGCGAGTGAAAGAGTCACATTTCAAGGTACTTACGGACGCCTTAATTCGGGTCCCGTCGGGCAGTCTGGAAGACTTTCTGCTCACTACATCCATGCTTCAGAGGGGGCCTCATGTACTTAAAACAGGCTCATGTTTAACTTGCAAATCTTCGACCTTCAACTTAGCGTTTGCACCACGCACGTCCCCCCCTCCCACACACACACACCTTATTGTGACATGTTTGATAATGTTGCACCCATTCAATCAATCCTCCAGTCAATCAATCAATCAATCGCACTGTTGGGGTTCATTCATATACGCTTAATTTTGGAACTAGAGCGCATTTACTGCCAGCATTCGCACCGTCAAGCATTGCAACTATATACAAGCGATCAATCGTAAGGGGTATTCTAGTTTCATAAGGAAAATAGAGCGCTGACGCAGTGTCGTATGAGGAATAGACACGAAATGAGCGTTTTGGTGATTTGCCCGTTTGTCGTGCTTCATCGCTGTGTTTTCGTCACGAATTATCACAAACTATTCCAATTAAGGTCCACCCTGTTTCTGCCCCAAGCGTACATGAGGTGAAAGTGTTTGCACAATTCATATATCGAACAGCAAGCGCCAACAGGCAGGTTACCTGGTTTGGCTGTGATACGACTCTGCGGGCTTCTCTTGTTTTCATTGTAAGCGCAGCCATTTTGGTTTTGCTGTTATACATGCAGGAGAATGCCTACCTTCGGGCACCTGTATTTTAGCACCTTGTTTCCGCCTCTGTGCGTACTTGTGCGTGCCCTCATTGTGTACAATAGGTAGATGGCGCTGCTTTCTCACACTTGTTTAACACTTGTGTACTTGCCTGAGCTGATAAATGCGAGCTGATAAATGCCTCGGTACGTTCAAGCAACGCCCAAGCCTCTTACGAGATACCTGCGCAGGTATGCAGTGTATGCAGATGCTGCAATACATTTTGCAGGTAAGATAGAGTGGTGAACCATTAACATGTTGTTCTTACTGCTGTTGCTTTTCTTTGATTTTGTTCTTGGGGTATGGGATTCGGGAAATCAGTGATCGGCCCGGGAGGAAGGAACTCCGCCTTTCCCACTGACCAGTTGAATATCACGCATCAATGTAAATGGCTAACATTATAACAATATAAATGTTATGCTTTGCGATTCGTGCCAATTACGGCGACTATATGAACGAAGTGTTTGCTGTGGACATATGTGTTACTACGCAGATGATTAACATATACATCACCTCTTTGTGTCGCGTGCACGTTGATTACAGTGCTAATCCCACGCTTGGTTAATTAATATTTCCCACGTGTCTTCTCCAGCGAAATTAAATTAATACAAAGCACACGTTCGTCACGAGCTCGAATCTGCATCTTCATCTCCATCCTAGATATGCCAGTCAATCGACACTTATGTACTGTCCCCATGCAGATAAATCCATTCAAAATCGTGCTGCTTGCTTTCTTATGTGAAATTATCCTGTCATGCCAATGACTGCGCAGATGAAGATGTAGCTAGAGCATCTTCTCTTATAGAATGCCACAAATACATTGGACAATGAAACAGACTGGTGTATAAACTGATGACGTTTGATCAAAGGCCAATGAGCCTAACGAAACTGCTCCATCAGAAGCGTGCGCTGTCTGCTCGTCAAGAATTTTTGGAGGTCACTCATGTGGATAATTACCATAGGGTAGGAAGTGCGAGTGCATTTTTGCAACCCAACGCGCTGGCTGTCCGCTGCTGGGTGACGTAAGCAGAACGTCGCCTCGAGGGGCGCGGCGTTGCGCTCGCTACAGCCTCCCAGTTTCTGTTTCGCGCACTCTGATAGCAGAATTTCACCGTGCCACAGTTCCGCGGGTAATCTCATTTTGTTGCGATAGCGTAAACTCCAGGCGCATTTCTGCCATCGGCGTCGCCGTGGTGTTCTGTATAAAGTCGAAGGGCGATAACATCGTCGCCGCGCGCCGTATGCTGTATGTGAGAGTGAAAGCGTGCGGAGGTGAACCGGCGATGGCGGCTCAATCTCGCGCGCGCAAGGGAGGAAAGCGCGGAGGAAGCGTGCCATCTTCCGCCTCGCGCAAGGCACCAAAGGTCGGGGAGGGAGGGTTCTCTTCCGCCTGCTGCTGCCTATGGCGCGGCCGCTATCTTGAAAGCGATCTGCGAAGGGTACATAGTCTGGATGTGCCGAGTGTTGATAACTTCGTGTGCACTGTGTTCTCGTCGCTTAGTTCGCGTTGAAGCAAGAGGCAGCACGAAGGTCAATGCGCTCGCTGCTGCTGCCGCTTTTCCTCGTGCCAGCGTTCTGACAGCGAGTGTGCGCGCGCGTGTCTCCATGCTTGTTAATTTAGTTAGTAAGCGAATGTTTACGAGTTTATACGGCCGATAAAGCTACTATCCTTACTTCGTATAGCCGTCTACTAATTTGCTATCGCAATCGATGCCTCGCCTTTCGGGCGAAACGGCGAGACTTTTTTTCAGATCCAAGGCTGTATATGACTTGTATGGAGAGCTCGCCTCAATTTCGCGATTAAGAAGAGCCCGCTGAAACTAAGTGTTAAATAGTTAGTTGTTGATTTTTGTTAATTAGCAACTAATTACCACATACCGCCCGTCACCCCGTGGTCGCCGCCACTGATGGCATGTCTCCGAAGAAACCGTCTCTTTATTTCACAACGGCTATTTTTAAATATTAAGGTATTCGTAGAAACACCCGGTAGATGCCTGCTGCCGCAAAAAGCATTGCGCAAAACCCGCAAGCTTAGCAATTCGTGACCATCTTGTCAGCAGCGGAAGTCTGGTTGGCAATAGGAGCTTCGCTTTCGCGTCCTGAACTAGTTCACAACGCACTGTATCCCTTTATATTCGGTTCACTAGTGCTACGTGCAGCCTTCTACCCATCGCCATTCGTTTCAACCAGAGTCAGCTTCGTGCAGAACGACTCCAATGCATTCCCTGCACTAGCGGGAGAGTTAGACATTAGCAGCGAAATAGCTTTTACGGGTCGGTTCTGCTTGGACACGGAACTATAGCATTGAACAGCAGTGGAATAACTCGAGTGGCACCTACATAAAAACCACATGGGTGGGAAACGGGCGAGCGCCCAGCATCACACAAAGCCGCGGCGTCTCGACGACCGACACAGCGACTTACGTGCGTGTCTATCCGCGCAGAGGCTCGCACGAACGTCGCCAACCTTATTTAGAAGGGCCTCTCTTCCCATCTCTCGCGGCACGCGCTTGCGCGCCTTCGTTTAGCAGCGTCGCTCTTATTACAACTTCGTATCGTTGAATGTCTACAAAGGCTCTACTCGTTCGCTCCCGTCCCTGCATGCAGCGTCCCCGCCTCTCCCAGCTGGCACAGCGTCTTCCTAGCACCGCACAGGACCTCCGCGAAGTAGACGTTCAGCTATCCAGGGCAGCACACAGGTGCGGGGACCTTATCGGAAGAAGCAGCGACGGCGGCCGGCCTTCGGCCGCCCGCCCGCCGTTCTCAACCTCCCCTCCTAACTTCGAGGCACCTGCAATGCGACCGCCTGTGTGTCAAACGCTCTTTCTTCCTTTCTTTCTTTCTCATCTCGTCTCGGACCCATTGTTTAGCGAAGCACGGGCGGCGCGGAAGTTACCGCCAGCGTGTCGTCGATAAGGCTTTGCGGAGCGCGTGCGGCGTGCCTGCGAGAGAAGAGCAGCGTCGTCGCCGGTCGTTTCTTCGCGCGAGAGGACTTTTCAAACGCTTGAAAGGCATGCACGCACTCTCACTTCGCGCGTGCGAAATCTAAACGGGCACTGTTGTTGTACTGCGGGACGCGGCCCGACGGAGAGGTTGGCTGCTTGAACGGAGGCCTCGATTGCCTTCTCTCCTTTTTCCCCGCCACGGCTTGCGGGGGTTTGTGTGTCGTTCCTCTCTGTACACCTCGTTCTGTGTCGTTGTCCGGTTGCAGACGGGCTCCTTGCTGCCCCTCGCCGCCCCGTAATTTTTTTCCCAGCTCTTGTTCCACGATGAGTCCGGGTGCGAAAAGGTAGGCAGTGGACAACGAGCTGTCTGCGAAAGAGTCGTCTGGACGAAACTGCGGCTGCTGCTTGACCCCCTGGTTACCGTGCTCAGCAAGGTGTTCACGTTTCACTCCCACTGCATCTGCGAGCTTTGCCGTTAGGTACGCCGAATCCGTGGCTTCTCCCTTCATTTCTCGTTTGCCAGGTTTCGCTTCTTCCCATGGCCTTGCTTCGCGCTGTGCACACACAGGTGTGGGATGGGAGCATCGCCTGTGCGCATAATGAGCCCGCGCGGGGTCTCGCGTTCTCAGCGAGACCCCACCGTGAACTGCGCACTGCTGCTGACGCTCCCGTACGGCGGCGTGCGTCCACGCTCCCGTGACGTTCTAAAATTGTCCCTCCAGCGTCGTGCCGAGCAGGTGAGAAGCGAAGGAGACGAGGAAACAAAGCCAAGAAGCAGCGACAGTCCACGCGTTGTCGCCTCTCGTGTTCGCTCTGCTGTATGTACCACCACAGTGCGAGCACATCGGTGGCACTAAAGACGGCGCGCCTAACGTTCTGTCTTTTCTTTTTATATATTTTTTTAGTAGCGCCTCTTTTTTGCAAGCACGGAGGTAGGTCACGACGACAAAAGGGTCACTTACCGGCTGGACTTATTGCCTGACTGCTTCCTCTTGCCGCTACGATAAGCATTAAAAGAAGAAGAGGAAGGAAAAGCGTGCCAGTTACAAGTTGTTCGATCTGGGTGACGATGCGATATCATCCGCTTACAGCTGTTTATTCCTCGGCAAACAATGAGTAAGTGGAGGAAATACAAACATCACCATGTCAGTTCCGCACCACGTTCCATGCCTGTTGCACTTGGAGGCAGAAGAAGCAATCGACCGTTGCAGCAGCTGGCTATACTGACAGCGCATTTCATTTATTCTGTGCCAAAGTGCGCGCAGTGGACCGTTTTGGACACTGATTCACATAGTATAGCGGACTACAGCGTGCTCGCCGCAGTGCCTCAACGGCAATGGCGTTTTGCTGCTTAGTCCGAGGTCGCGGGTTCGGTTACCGACTGCGGCGGCCACATTTCTATGTACGCAAAATGAAGAATAAATGAAGAAAAAAAAAGGCTCGTGCATGATTAGATATATAGGTCACGTAAAATAACAAAAGTCTCACTGGGCCCTCCACTACGGTAGCTCCCGTAACTCCAACTGCTGCTTCGAAACGTTATAAACCCGACGAATCAATAATTAATGAATCGACCACAGTGTGACGCTGACTCACACGTTCCTTTTTCACAGGAGTCCATGGGAATCAACAGAAAGAAAAGACCGTGAATATTTACATGTATGGCAAGAAGGCTAGGTGACCATATTTCACCGGCCCCGTTTCGGAGGGGATGCCAATAAATCATCATCACCATCGTCAATTTCACGGTGCCTGCGCATGCCATTCTGGCCAAGACTACGCGAACACCTTGCCTACATAGCTATGAGCACCCATCCATCGGTATATACCCGATATAACGAATTTTTTCTTGTTTGCTGGTTAACCTTCATGATTAGTCTTTATAGAAATCTTCGACTCTGTGAAGTAGAGGCTGAACTACTTTTTTTTTTTTATGAGTTAAACAGTTTTGTATAACACATGCAGTAGGTTTTAACGCACGTTCCCGAACCTTTTCTGCAGAAGCCAGGCGCAGCGATCAGTGGGTATACATAGTATACACGCCGCGCAGCAGTGCATGTCGCGCTCCTCTCGGAACCCTTGTAGCGGGTCACAGCAAACAAACCGTGAACGCGTCTTCGGTATACGTTATCGATGTCGAGTGTGCTTTGTTATTGCAAGCAATTGCACATCCCCGTTAGCACACACACACCTTCGTTCACACACTCCGGGCGCGTTGGTGTACCCAGCTTTGGCAAACACACGCCGCGTGTATATATATCGTACACACACACCGCGGAACCGCGTCGTCGAAGCGGATCATCGCTATACGCAGTCCTTCTTACTTCCTTGTTGATCGGGGGGAGGGGGGGACCGCGTGTGCGGTGCGTCGATAAGCAGTGTTGGCGTGCCTCACGTTCAGCGCTGTCTCGAGATGACGCCGGGGCTTCTTCTTTTATACAGCGAAGCTGTTTATGGTGTTAGGTTCTTGCGGATCTCATCTCCGTTGACATATACCAACAATTTTTCATACATGGGCCGATCCCGAAGAGAGTGCAATGCCGGGCCGACCCGCGGCGGAGGTGCAGTTCGCCATTCAGAAGCTCACATTCACAGCTTCGTTGGTCATCCTTCTTCACAGAGTGTAAGGCCACTGACTTTTTTCTTTTTTTCTCTTCTTTTTTTTTTGTCTTTACAGCGAAGCTGTTAGCGGGAGTTCCACAGCGATTTTCGTGCGGTGACGGTGAAAGCCGACAGGAGGCGTGGTCGGCATCGAATGTCAATCAAATAATCAAGTAACGCAGCCTGCGTCAGAGCCCCGAAGAGCGGCCGCGTGACCCTGAGCGCCGGCAACACGTGCAGCCAGACGCCTAATTCAGTGATGAACACGGCGATGAATCATCGCTAGCAACATTCAGCAACGCAGCCTACATGTCGTTCGAAGGCCCGACCAGACGCCGGCGTCGGTATAGAGCCGCTGCAGATTACAGGAATATGCTTCGGGTACGTATAAACTATTACTAAGCTGAGATACAGTGAAGCAGTTGGGAAGGCTCAGGTGTAGCGTAGGAATTGCACCAAACACAGAAAAGGCGTTTTCAATGTATTTAGCAGATTTCAGACAATATCAAAACAATCCCCTGCATGACTTCCGGAGCGCGTGAGCTTCATTTTGCAGCTTCGCTGTCTTTGATGTATCAGTTGCTTTTAGTGGAACGCACAGTCGCATGCAATATGAGCTGCAACAGACTCCCCGTTGTCGAACGGGCCTCGTGAGTGAACGGCAGCGCCTACACAAAAGAAATTCCCTTTAATAAATACCAGTAATTGACCGGTGTTTACCTCTCCAAATTTCCGCATGTGGTTGCTTCCGCGCAGTCTTCGACCACGGGCATCTGCGACTGTACATATGCGGAGGCATTTAATTAGCCGGCGCGCTCGTGTGAGCCTGTGCGCAGCACTCCTGCTACCCCACGTGTGATCAGAACGCCGACCACGCCACCAAAAGCAGCCAAACGAGGCCGCGTGTTCGAATCCCGGCCGAGGTTGCCGCATTCCGATGGGGAGCGAAAGGCAAAAAGAAAAAAGAAAATAAGAAAAAGAAATGATCGCGCACTTATGCATGTGAAGAAATCCAAGGTGGTCTAAAATCAACTGGATGCCCTCCATTACAACATATTCATAGCCTCACTGTTGTTAACTCCGAAACGTTAAATCCAACTCAGGCCCCCATCTCCTCTCCCTCTAGCTCCTCTCGCGTAACTCCGCTGCGGGAGAGCTCAGGCGCAATTAACATTTATCTCACAACTTATCCCACTCACTCTCTCTGTCAATGGCGTCAGAAACGAATGCGTATAGGCATTAATTCAGTTTGACAATACTATATGTCACCATTCCGCACTTTATTGCCCTCTTCTGAAAAAGCTTTGTTAAATAAGGAACGTAGATGAATTCATTTCGTTTTTCTCTAGTTATGAAAACATTATTCACTGTGGATTTCTGCGAGGAAATCGTAATTCCTTCGTTAACGCAAATTATTAACTGAACAATCGTTACAAAAGTCGGAGTTAAAATTTAATGAGTGATAGCTCAACACACGCTCGCACACATAAACATACACACACGCAGGTACACACACACGGAAGGAAAGGAACACAAGAGGCGATGGAAAGCTGAAGAACGTAGCACAGAAGGTGCGTTATTTTGCGCGCATGTATTTTTAACGTGATAGCGTTAAGGGCTCCGTGGCGCAGAAAATCCGGTGTCGACGTCTGGCGTCGGACGTCGCCTTGGCAAAGAGAATTTTTTTGTTTCAATTCAATTAATTTTATTTGGACATACACACATGGTACAGGACGTCCACTAGGCGCGGCAAAAGGAGGCGACAATGCCTCCAGACAAGGCCTTCACCTCGGTATCACACATGATGACAGCAGGTCGGCATGACAAAATATTGCACTACATTGAGAGATCAAAGCTAGCAATCAGTGAAAATTCAGCAATACATGCTGTTTTACCAACGATTTGACATTATACATTGATTACATCATTGTAACTCACGGAAACAATGATGTAGAAAATCATTCAAATTGCACTTGCTCAAGACAAAAGAAAGGTACAATTCTAAGCAAAAGAGGCAGGAGAAGAAAGCATCAATTTCATTCTTTTCTTAAATTGAGAAAGGGTTTTGCAATCATTTATGCAATTGATCATTAAAGGATATGTGTTACAGACTGTAACTATTTGGTTGTCTATGATCTGAGTACCATAATTTGTGCGTGAGTTCGACCAAACCATAGATACAGGGCGCAAGTTATAGGTATGGTTCCTGCTTAAGTATTTATTGGAAAAGAATGTAAAATCATGCTTAATGTCATGAAAAATAAGTACAGCCAATGAGAAACTGTAAAGTTGATAGTACGGCAGTACCTTACCTGCGTCGTCTTTGGTAATAGGTGCGGAACGGAATACCGTCTTCAAAGCACCTGAACTGAAGCGAGAAAAGGCGTTCTGAATCCGATTTGTTACAGGTGCCCCAAACTAGCTGACAGTACATAAAATAGGAGTGAACTACGGAAAAATAAATCTGCTTTCTCAAACGCAGAGGTAAAGGATATTTTACTCGTTGCAACAAACCAATAGACCTAGATGCTTTCAGACGAACCTGATCCACGTGATCCGTCCATGGTAAGTCATATTTGAAACAGACGCCCAAGAAGCGGCAAGAATTTGTTGGCAATAGATTGGTATTATAAATCTGTAGTTGGACGTGATGATTCAAGGGCTTGTTTCGGGGGCGGGAAATAATATATTGTGTTTTCTTTACATTTAAGTCAAGTTCGTTGCTATTTAACCAGGGGCGCTATAACGTAAAACTATTCCAAACTTTTCTATTCCAATTCTGCTATCAGCCCTCCACGATTGGTTAAAAACTTTTTTCGACCACCCCCACTTCACCTGTCTGTCACGCGACGTCACGAAAACCGCGATACCTCCCCATCTGATATGATGTGTACACACTGATTATGCATGATTTGACAGAAAAAAGAAAAACAGTTATTTCTTATTCGACCCCTTTTCGCCATTAGCCCTCGGCTATTGGTAAAAAGGTTTCGGGCTGCACCCACTTCACCTGCCTGTCACGCGACGTCACAAAACCGCAAGAACTCATCGCGTCAAAGTGACGTGTACGCGATAAAGATGCATTAATATGCCGAACAAAACTGAATTTTCTTCGGAATAGCCGTAGGCTGCCCCGTTCCGAAAGGAATAGAAGATGGCTGCCGCCGATCGCTCAGACGCTGGATACTCGCACGGCCACGCAAGAATAAAACTTCTTGCGTGGCCGTGTAACGTTTTCGAGCACTTTCGGCAGGTTTACCCCCTCATTCTGCCAACTCTTCTTTGCTGAGGGCCCGCTTTAGCGTCATTCTTGAGCTTCCGTTGCATGCCGCCGCTATTTTCGACCAGCCACCGCAAGCTAAGTAAGGGAAAGCCGACCAATCGTAGACGCCGGCACCACCCTCTTCATCTGGTTATCGACTTTCAGTGCAGTGGCTCGGCCCCATCGAATCCCTCTCCACTTGAGCCTTCTCCTCGCCTCTTGTCAGCCAATTAGATACGACAAACCGCTCAGTGTAGGCAATGTTATTCGTTTTTCAAGCAAGTAAAAGTGACCTCCTATGAACGAGGAGAGCGTTTGATTGGTCTGTTCAGACAACCCTGCGGGTGACCGGCCGGTGCTTGCGTTGGCGGTTACGCAAATTTGACGTCAGGAGATTGGAATAGAAACATATTGGAATAGTTTTACGTTATAGGGCCCCAGATCTGTAGCTGACTCAGCCACTGATTTGCATGTCGTACAAGTGAGGCTAGATTCGGACCAGAAAAGAAGACATTAGATAATATCAGGTGTCCGGGGGATGTTAACGAGATCATTGAATAAATTGATGTATAAAATAAATAGCAAAGGCCCAAGAATAGATCCTTGTGGCACACCGTACCTATTAATTCCTAAATCTGACAGAAAGTGATTCATAGTAGTGCATTTTCTTCTTCCTTTGAGATAACTATCAGCTCATGTGCTATTCCTCTGATACCGTATACTTTCCCAGTTTCTGCATCATAATTTCATGTTTAATAGAATCAAAGGCTTTTCGAAAGTCAAGAAAAATGCCCAGTGTATATTGTTGTTTACATATTATATTATGAGCATTTAAAAATTTGTTTAACCTCTTGTATATAATGCGTTCGGGGATTTAGAAAACAGCGGCAAAACATAAATAGGTCTGTAATTATTCAGATCATTTTTTCCTCCTCCTTTGAATATTAAGGTTACGCGTGCCACTTTCATTTTATCAGGGAATATACCGTTCTCTAATATGAGATTACAAATATATACTAGAGGACCCACAATTTCGAACCAAATTCCGAACCACGCATACCCAATCACTCTTCTATCTACCGAAGTTGCTCGTACCTTGTCTTTCATTCTTTACAAAGTCATTCCGCGGAATTTTGAGAACGGCAGCAAACAAACAGATGTAATGAAAAAAAAAGTACCGACAGCGCATACATATTACGTTATCTCTTCTCAGACTGAAATATTAAAAGTGCGAAACAATAAAAGGAGATCGACCCACGCAAGAGGCCGCGTTTCTACCACAAAGCTTGCCTTCGTGCACTATCTACAGCGTTCGCTGTCAGCGTTTTCCGGTAAACATTAGGGTTACATAAGCTGCAGTTGCCGGGAAGCATGAAAACCAGTCAGAAGTGTTTGAATACTATCGCGTTCCACCCTTACGAAGCTCAATCGCCCTGCAATTTCTTTTTTTTTATGTGTGTGTGTGTGTGTGTGTGTGTGTGTGTGTGTGTGAGTGTGAGTGTGAGTGTGTGTGTGTGTGTGTGTGTGTGTGTGTGTGTGTGTGTGTGTGTGTGTGTGTGTGTGTGTGTGGAAATATGGGTAGATAGGCCTTTCAATGACAACTGTTTCGAAATCTCAAGTATACGCTACTCAGGCGTTGTAGTCCGAACATGTCCCGACCGCTTAGATACAGCGGCGTTTTAACTTGCACAAATTAATATATTTCACCCCGATTTTCGGTGCAGTCGTAGTTTCAGTAGCATACGACGCGCACATTGACCGCTACGCCTCCCCGTTCGTTCGTTCGTTCGTTCGTTCGTTCGTTCGTTCGTTCGTTCGTTCGTTCGTTCGTTGCTTCTTTCTTTTTTTGTTCCGTTTGCCGTTGTTGGTTATTAAGTGGTTCTGACATGTGCATAGCAAACGAACCTACAGGTGCCACTAATACGCTGATGCCCCCTATAGAAATACAACTGCACAACAGGACAAAACACAGAGGCGTAGAAAGCGACGGGACGAGCGCTGACTCGAAACTAAGATTTACTCTGACACAACACTGAAAAATAGTTTGTGTGTGCGTATATTCTAGTGTTGCGCGAGATGCCACCTCGTCGGACAGGACACACCAGGCGCGGCAGGCGAGCACGAAAGTACCGTCTGGAAAATAATAGAGAGAGAGAGAGGTAAATATGAAAACGACAGCGTCGGAAGTGAGTGCATACGCACGTCGCCCAGTTTTTTTTCTTCTCTCGGCGATTTTCATTGAAAGTTTTGTAATGTGGCTAAGCCCTTTCCGTTGGCACTGTTCTTTAGACACAACAAAGCGTTTGAAGAGTACACTTTCCCGTCTGCTGCCGCAAGCTGGCGAAACTAGCTTCGTGACGCGATCATTTACACCGCTTCCCCCTATTGCGTGCACGTTTCTCATATACACGCTGTGACCTTCCTCGCTGCTCTGCGGGCGCAAGCAGTACGGGGAGTGAAATAAATGGACAGAAACGCGTGCACAATGACCATTAACGCGCTCGTTAGAACTACAGGGGCGAAATTTTACGAGACGGTAAGTTAACTTCAATTGCGTTCGCACTTCCACAATGCACGCTGGAAAACATGCAATATGGCCGTTGGTGAACACTGCTGTGATCCGGCCGTTGAGGTCGAACAATCTGCCCACAGAAGTAGATTTTTAAATGCGAAGCATTTCCTGACGGACATTTGCCGCTTTGACAGTATCTATCTAGCCGCCTACGTCTTGGTGCTCTCATGGTCGTTTCGTTAAATTGGTAGGTACAAGAATTGGCATAGTATGACAAGACTGTATGACGAACATAAATGATCGGTCGTGACACGAATGTCATAGCATGCGTGTCATGTACAGGTCATGAAACAGCCGCCTACTACTTGGTGCTATCGTGGTCGTTTTGTTACCTTGGTAGGCTCCCCTCACAGTGCTTCGTATAACATCGATTCGCACAGGGTGTGGGATCTACCGGTATTTTATAACTCATTAACCAACAGGGCTATACATGTTACATTTTACGTGTTACAAGGTTTATTTCAGTTTCTCCTTGCAAATGTGGTCAGTATATACGGCCATAATCTTCCACTGAATAATACCTTCTCAGACTTCGTTTCTAACACACCCGAAGAATAGAGCATTGAGTGAGTGAGTGAGTGAGTGAGTGAGTGAGTGAGTGAGTGAGTGAGTGAGTGAGTGAGTGAGTGAGTGAGTGAGTGAGTGAGTGAGTGAGTGAGTGAAGGAGCGAGCAGCTCAGCACGCGAATTAGCAATTTAGAGAGGGAGAAATCGCGAGATGAAAAAATTGGACAAACTATTTAAAAAAAATTAAATTATCGGGTTTTACGTGTCAAAACCACGATGTGATTATGAAGCACGCCATAGTGGGGGACTTGGGACACCTAAATCTAAGTACACGGGTGTTTTCGCATTTCGCTCTCATCGAAATGCGGCCGCCGTGGCTGGGATTCGATCCCGCTGCCTCGTGCCTACAGCAGCCCAACACCATAGCCACTAAGCAACGCACAGAAACTATCAACGATGATTGCCAATATATGCGAATAGCCGAACGTTTCCATCTATTCGATTTATTAAAGGAATGATGCGCTTGAGGCGTGTATACTTGTTACAGTGAGGACGTTTAGGTAGCGTTTGGTGTTTCACTACGTATTTCCGTAGAGAACAGAGCCTTTAACCAGCACATCGGTATTGCTAGTGCCTTTTGCACTGACTCCTTCGTATCGACGACCAACACCTAATACCGCGAGAACGGATGATACAGCCAATGAAATCTATTCGCTTCAAAACACTCATATTTCCATTCTTTTATTTTTTATTTCATGAGAACACTGCACAAGCATGTCTATTTGGTTGAGCTGATCTTACACGTATCTCCCGCACGCAACGAACCTTCGTCCTCCTCACGCACGTACACACACACACACGCAACTTTTGCGACGATTATACGAGAAAAAAGTGCGCTGTGACAGAATTAAACGAGTGTGCCCATTTACTTTGCTTACGAGTGTATGTCTTGCGAGCAGCTCTTCGGGCGTGCCGACGTCCAACTTCCGCGCGAGACGCAGAAGAAGACGGAGACTTGGAAGTGATCGCGAGTGGTCGAACAATTAGGAGATCTGTCAGCAATGTAGCTCCAGACTGCGACGTTTCGCGTTAGGTCACACGCTGACAACTTCCGAGTGGCCTCACGACGCTGTCGCTATACGCGCCCCACTACTTCATCAGATCCCGGAACGCGTTTTCCCAGGAAGGTATTGATAGGCAGCGAGAAACCGCGAGGCCGATGATCTCACATATTTGCGTGACGATCGATGCGGTGGCCGCGAGGTTCCGTCCAGGGGGCGCGGGGCATCTCCCCCACCTACTTCACTGCCGGTATACCACAACGCGTGTGCACACTACAGAGAACGAACGATCGATCCTTCGAGGACGACCCAATTTGACCGCACGTCACGCAACGATCCGGTGCACGATCCGGTGCAGACGGCGGAGGCTGCATGCACCTGCGGTCCCTGCAAACGCGATGTCATCTCGCGTTACGTACTCGGCGAACACAACCACCCCGGCGGCTCCTTGGCGAGTGAGCGAATTCGTGCACGACGTAAACCGCGGCCGAACGCGTCCGCACGTTGTCTCGTCCGTTTGCGCTGGGGGGAGGGGGGGCGCGCACATGCTGCTGCTGCTCCCACACGGAGCGTTCCGCGAAGACGATTTTGTTTGCGCGTCGTCGAAGACCCGAGGCCGAGGAGCAGCACTCCGCTGCACCCGCCTCCGCGTGGCGCCGATAACAGCGGAATCCCACCCTCGCGCGCCCTTCTCCATACCTGTCTCCGAAAGCGGTGGGAAGCCCGCAGCCCCCTTCGCATACCCCCCCGTCTACCACCGCGTGTGTGCGCTCGAGAGAAATGCGCACTCGTTTAATACGGGACGGCCCCAAAACAGTGGGCGCATCGCGCGTGACCGGTGAAAAGAATATATATATATATATATATATATATATATATATATATGCGAGCGACGACGCGACACTCATTCAGCCTCGTCGTTCGCGCTATTGTGTATTATATATACGCACTGCACCAGTGGGAAGCATCGGCGACGAGCAGTGGCGCGTGGTCTGCGTGAGTACGCGATACGGATCTTATGTACGTCGATCCCCACCGAATAATGCATGGATCCGGGCCAAAGCCTGCGATTTATATGCGTCGCAAAGATATGTCTCCACTGTTATCCTCGTAGGAGTCGCACGAGCAGCGACGCTACGTATTATTGGACGTAATCATACGTGTGCCGCCACTGGCTGCGTGCGTGGAGTGACGGTAAACAGGACGAAAAAGCGCAGACGGCTGGACAAGCGATACGAACGGCGCATCTTTTCAGGACGTGAGCAGCGCGCCTGTATTTGCCCCGAGTTCTCTGCACCTATACAAGCTGTTCGCCTTGATGCACGGTTAACTATAGTCTTCGACAGAAGTGGATACAACCTGGATGACTCACTCAAGATGGATCGACGTATGTTAGTGAGCTGCGCAGACGGCATTACAGCTCGACCTCGTTTGCGCGAATGGGCGCTCGCGTTTTTCTTCGGCTCGCACGGACTTCTGCTGCCTCCATCTAGGCGTTTTTTTCAGTGCCTCACGCATTCGCGTTGTGCGTCGAATTGTGGCAGCTGGCGTTTGAGGCTACGTCTTGTAATGTGTGGGTTCGTCGCAAGCGGCCCACGCTGTTTCAATTGAGAGGCACATTTGAATACATGGAACAGAATGTTTATGATATCTTTCTTTATGCGCGTATCGTTAAAGAGCCCCGTTTACATATACCTATAATATACTTCACTCTTATAGCAGTAGAAGTAGCGGAAAAAAATGCACAGAAAAATCCACGTATGGACAGAAAAGGAAACAAAAAGTGACATTATAACGCAACACGGTGTCCTTGTGAATATATTTACGTTTTGTTTAGATGCATCAATAAATAACCGAGCCGTAATTGCAAGCTTAAAATTCAATATGCTGCTCGCGCTTTTTTTTTTTTTCCACACTAGCTGAGGCGGCCCCTGGCCGTAATGTTTTCTGCCGGCAGAGCCTGAAGAACATACGTAAGCTCTTGAGGCGCCTTCTGAAAGAGAATCTGTCTTCGGAATCGGGCGGCAAGCTGTTCTACGGCGGCCATGGTGAAAGTGTACACCTCGCATTGAGTGCATTTACATTTTGCCGAGCTGCTTTTGTTTCCTCCTTGACATTCGCTGCGCCCACTCTTCCCCCTTGAACGCCTAATCAGCCATGCCATGCACTTCTGCGTGCTTGAAAACAAGGATGTTTGAGATTGTTGATGCTTTTGTTTAAGGTTACTGCGGGGCACGCTGATATAACAAGGACGAACACACACACACACACACACACACACACACACACACACACACACACACACACACACACACACACACACACACACACGCGCGCGCACGCACACACACACACACACATATATATATATATATAATTTTTTTTTCAAGAACGATCATTCTTCGCAGCCTGCGCCAAAAGTTTCGACGCCCACAACCAGGTCGAAAGTTGCATATTGGTTGCTCAGAGGTCACTCGGCGTGGGTATTGTTCGTCTCTGTGCGAATTCAAGCTAGGCAGGAGACGCACGGCTCGTTTATGCTTGACCCTCAGGTCACACGTGCCGGGTCTCATGTGCAAACAGTGATATATCTAAAGCGCTTGGCAAGTGGGGAAGGGTGTTGAGGGCAGGGGTGAGGAGAGATAAGCATTTTGTTTAAGATCAGTGACGGAGTCGGTGGGGGCCACCAGTGAGGTCTCGAGGGACTCACTGTACACCGCCAGGTACTCCTGTGCCGGCAAAGAGAGAGAGAGAGTAAGGCAAAGGAAAGACAGGGAGGTTAACCAGAAATTACCTCGGTCTGCCGAACTGCGCGTCTACATCATCGGCAAGGATTGTCACAGCTCGAGACCACCCAATATCATCATACTTAGACACCGACGTTCTCAGGGCGCATATTCGGCACCTTGCCGGTGAGGAGACTCATGGCCTGTGCCAACAACCACGCATCTGAGGCGGAACAATTGCCGGCTATGTATGCCAGGCAAAACCCCCGCCTGCTGTAACACCACTACCACCACCACCGCCACCACCACCAACCACGCTGCTGATTTATTTTTATATTATTATTATTATTATTATTATTATTATTATTATTATTATTAATATTAACTTGAAGCTTTCTTTGCCTCTTCCTTCGACTGCTGCTGCTTAGCAGTCTTCCAGGCCGCGTCAGCGGTAGTTCAGACCGTGTAAGGAGCGTGGCAGAGTGGAACGGAGAGAAACTCGTCTGGACCTTTCCATCACGTCGCATGTACACAATGCCTTCTGGAGCTCCCTGGGCGACGACACATTAGCCTCTTGACAGCTGTAATTATCCGTGACCCACCGCAAGATCATTGCAAGAACTGCAGCGCTTACATTTCTATACTAACGTGCAAGTTCAGAGGCAAGCTGGATAGAATGGGAGAGGCGGCAAAGAACGGGTAGAACCGATGCAGTCGCGAAACGAGTGAATAACAGCCTTGCCACTCTTGCAGTTCCCACACAGGGAGGGGCGGATGAGGAAAAGTTAATGTGAGAAGGCAAGGAAACTCTACTACTATAGGCATGACAGCAGTTGCGGGCAAACGGGATAAATTTAAGTTCGAGGAACAATAGGGTACGTTTCTGCTATTCCCGAAAAATAAACACCATGAAAATATGTCAAGCGGACAACTTACGCAGGGCGCGCAGAAGCACAGCCGGAGTAATTAATGTGCACCGCAGGGTGCAGGCGACACTACGGAAGCGGTCGCACGTCGAATCAACATTTCTGTGCCCGCCGCCGGTGGCTTTGCGGCTATGGCATGCTCGAGGTCGCGGGTTCGATTCCGACCGCGGCAGCCGCATTTCGTCGAGGGCGAAATAGAAAACAAAAACTATCGTACGCTTAGATTTAGGGACATGTTAATGAACACCACGATGACCAAATTATTCCAGAGTTCGTCACTACGGCGTGCCTCATAATCTGATTGTAGTTTAGCACGTACAGCCCCATAAACCAATTAAATTTTAAAACTTCTGCCTCGATGCAATGCATCATGTGAGGCAGTGAATAGGCTCAACCTTCTCAGAGGTTATGAAGTATGGTGCACAACAACGCCTCAAGCAAACACCTCTCCCCGTGCGTTCTGTCCTATACGCAGACAAGCAGCAGTGGTGAACGCAAGGTAACCTTTAACATCAACTCACCACCCTCGTGTTGGACTAAACGTTGAAGAAATTAAACAATCGCCGTCAACATCAGCGTTAATTGTAGTCAATCAAAGCGAGCAGCACAGAAAGCTGCCCTTACATCGATTCCTACAGCGCGTGACGTCCGCATATTTTTCAGTGGAGAAACTGTCACTTGTTCGCTATCGCGCTGTCCAGCTAATACATGAACGGCAGTTCCGAAGCGTGAGAAAACTGCAGATCAGAAGCGTAGATGGGGACGCAATTTTCAGCAGTTGAGACACCGGAGAAGCATAAGGTCCCCTAATTTTTAGGGAGGCAACACATTAGCATTGAAGCGTATATAAATACCGCTTTCTTTCTACTCTATCTAGTAAGCGTATCATATACGACGCCTAATGCCGATATTATCCATAAATAAATATACGTAGTAGGTATCTAGTAAATAGCAGGTGATAACATCTATTAAAGAAAGGTTGGTGGGCTAATTTCGCGCCACACCTAAGCTGCTATGAACGTTCGAGTACTTATGAAGTTCTTCCCGTGAAAGCGAACGACGCTGCGGAACAACCCCCCCCCCCCCCACCCCCCTACACACACACAAAAAAAAAAACGCGCGCGCGCACGCACGCATGCACGTACATTGCATTGGTATGCACCTTATTGTTGGCATTCACCGTCGTTGCATGCAGAGATCTAGTATATGCCTTGTCTAGCATACGTAGGCATCGTCTTCGTCCTTCGAGTTGCGTCGAGGTCACCTCGAACACCATTCCAATTCACGCGCGTGGGACTCGGCGTTATAGCGTTGCTCAAATATCACTCGGCGTCGATATTGTTCGTCGTCGCTGGTTCGCGGCGCAGCGAATCTATAGCCCCGGCAGGATGATACGCGCATGCAGCTCGCGCTTTTCTGGTTGACCCTGGAACGCGTAGATTGCGGTGCCCTTTCCCTTCCCGTCTGTCCGTCCGTTTCCTGTGATGTACGCGCCATATCACCGCGTGACAGAGAGCACATACCTGCGTTTTTAGGAAGGATTCCTTCACACATTGAAAAGAAAGAAAAAGCGTTTCCGGACGGCTGACGTTTCACAAAGAACACCAAGCACACGAAGCAGCGTGACACCGGCTGATCGCCGAGCGCGAATGACCAAGTCAGCAAAAACCGGGAACACATTTAGAACAGATCACGTTTGGAGGCCACGTGCACGTACGAAAACAAAACTAGGTATGATCCAAGGCAGTCCGGAAGGAATACGCGAGTTATCTTATGCGGGATGATTGCTGCGAGAATAGTAATAAATATTTAATTGCGTGGGGAAGCCGTGAGTAACGAACACACCTTAGTTTTGACGCACTAGATGTGCAGAATATATGCATGAACATCTATATTTCGTGGCATGCTATATTCGATACTGATTCAGAAACGATGAGAAAAAGACAGCGTGAGAGAAATAGCAGCATAAAATGAGGTGCATAGCCGATAACTAAAGGCTGTCTTCAAGCTGTCTTCCAAGTAACCGGAGACTTGAAGGACAATATGCACACAGTCAATTTGATATGGACACTAGAAGGAATATAAAATAAGTATGCTGCCGCCTGCTGGAGCTTATACTGACTGTTAGTGGTAACGAAAGTTCATCCGTAGTAGTGTCGTTCTGTGTCACGATGTTGTCAAAAGCAAATAAATTTTTAACAACGTCAATATTTGGAGAATATACGATTATACAGAGCCACAATTTTGTAGTGTTGCCTTTCCCGATGCTATTCCTTCTCGCGCTTCATCAGTGGTCAGAGCGACGCTCTGCCCGCGTTATCAAAGGGATAAGCCGACCATGAACGGTGGATGATAAGAGTGGCATGGAATCGAGCGGAAGACATCGCGACAAAGCCGCGACCCAGATTATTGGAATAAGGCCCAGCTAGAACTTTACTGTCGCAGCAGTTATCAACGTAGAAAGTTTACTGCGTTCGCGTAGGTATGTTGCGGGATTCTAATACGGGCAGTTTTATTTCTTTTCATATTTTTTTTTTCAGTATAACCCATTTCTCCTCAGCACGCATTACACAGCCGGCGTCTTACACTTATTAATCTCCCTGTCGTCATCTTCTGATTTAATCAATAAACATTCTTGTTTTTTTCTCTCTTTCTCTTTAACGCGGTCACTACAGCAAAGACACTATATAGCGTTCCCGGCAAAAGCTTGAAAACAAACACGACGCCTGGTACCACGTGTCAGCGACCACGTGATGAGGCTGAAACAAGAGCTGCTTGGATCGGATCACGCGTTCTCAATAATTTCACTAATCGTGTCGCATATATGTGCCGTTCCATACACCCGAGAAGAATTGTTTCGCAGTAGACTGCAGAAAGCCGTGTGGGGAAGCTGTCTGTGTTTGTAAAATGTATATAGACGTATCGGCGAGTCCGTTGTATGAGAATTTATACACGTTGAAATTAGAGCCGGTATATAACGTAAAGATTCATTTCGCTCGATTCAACTCCTTTCTCAACACGAACTCTTCACGATCAGCCGATCCCGATGATCACGTGGGCGGAAGCGTCGCTCGGACTGCTGAAGAAAAGCGAAAAAGAATAGCACTGGAATGGAATCGTCACGTTATCCCGACTATGGTGCACCGAAAAAGAAAAGTAGGGGTCGGGGGTCGTAGGCACTATTGATCTCAGCCACTTGAGCCAAAGCAAAACTGTTAAACGTGTTAGAAAAAAAAAATGCAAATATTTGGGGCGAATCTGATGTCACATTTGATTTCACTTTATTACAACGACGTTTTCTCGATGGCAGTCGTTTAGGCGGCATTGCCTATACATGCTTAAACATGCGAATGCAGGTAATCACCTCAAAATACCCTGATATCGTTTGTGTATATCAGGAAAGATGAACGAAGTGGTTGAAGATAGTGCAGACATGACGACTGAATGGAATCACCGTGGGGAGCACAATATATTTTAGGTAAACGAAGAACTCCTATCAGATGACACAGACAAAACGGCCTCGTTACCCAAATACCTCCGTGGTATAGAGAATACTGCTCTGCGTATCGCCAATGTTACTGGCCATAACGCTCTTGATCACACGCGGTGTAAAACCGCTTGAGGGCGCTGTTTTCGGCGGCGCTGGTAAGATTTTTTAATGGAAAAACCCACAGAGGCACAGTGCCCTGTGCGTGACCACAGCTTCGCCATATTGTGTTACGTCCGAGATGGTAAGGAGCACGTTGACCTGGGAACCCCTGCGGCAGATAATGTCAAATAATGACAGTTTGCAGATTACGAGCCCGTGATCCACCAGGTCAAAAGCTTCAGTGAGATCACAGCAGATAAAGATACCTGCGGCACTCCTCGCGAAGCATAAGGGAAAGTGAGAACCCACGCGGGTGTGTAAGCTGTGGCGTTTGAACCGCTAACAGCAAGGTTTTGGGCAAAACGATTAGGGTCAGCTTGGAAGGTATACGCTGACGGGAGAGACTTACATATCTATTCCAATCTACAGATTTAAAAACTGGACATACCCGAGCTGTCTTCCAAGTAGCCAAATATCTGAAGGATTGGACATACTTTTTAAATACATAAGCGAGAGAAGTTATATATAAAACGTCCAAGGTGTCATTGCTGAGGTAATTTCAGATGGCCCAGATCAGATATGATTTTAAGCGCCCAAGCGCTAAACAACCGTCGTCCTACACAGAGCAGCCGACATGACAGAAATACAAGTAGGAGAGAGACATCGAGGTTTTTAATAAATAGAAAGCACGAGCAAGTATACAATATACTGCTTCGTGTCTACTTCGCCCAGGCCGCCCAAGTTCCCAAGGCCAAACGATGACTGAAAAATTCCGCAGTTCGGAGAATCGCAGCTTTACGTGGTCTGCCCGTAAGAACTACCGATCGTCGACAGTCGGCCCAGCATCCGTCAAATAACTCAACAACTGCGAAAGGCCAATGCAGCCCCAACCATCAAAGACACCGCCTAATCGGCCACATCGTTTAAAAAGGGACATAGGCACCCGGCGTCAGCCGCATGCCTGGCTTCGGTTCTGCAAGAAACCGTTCTCTAGGAACGCCTCTCTCAGCGCAGCGCACACCGCGTGAAAAGAGCCCCGGAAAATAGTAGTTTCTTCGCTGCCGTTGCCGCATTTCGTCCTCCCACGCCGTTGAAAGCGTGGCATTTCGGTGCGTGAACAGTTTAGTTGTGGTTCGCCCGACACTGAACAGGGACAGGCCGCGTCCCCTGCGCGCCTAATCCTCGGTAATGCGCCAAGAAGCAGCGACGGCGCCATGGCCGGTCGTCGGGAGAATAAGCGGAAAGAAAAAAAAAGGGTGGTGTGGGACGTTTCTTGCAGGCTTTATGTTAGTGTTCGTAGAGCACACGTGTTTGCATGTTTGTTGTCGTTCGGGGACTCAAGTTCAATGTTTCTCATCTCCCGTGTGACGGGTCCCTACCATTGACCTCCGCTATAGTAGGATACAACGCCTCTATAGTAGGATACAACTTAAAGAAACAGCAGTTGGCAACGAAGACACACGGACCGCGCTGAGTTGTTACTCTGCCAGCCAATCGCACAAGCAAACAAAATCGTCGTCATGCGACCGTTTCAAAGTGGCGTCGTACTTGATACCGTCGGAGCGTCTGCTGTTCTTGAAGAGTCTGTTCATCGGCGGAAGCGGTGAGGTGCGCAACAGACATGGACAAAGTGTATGGAGTCTGAGCATTTCACTCTTCAAATGTCCGCTGTACAGTTAATTTCCCTGCTGACCCCGTTTTACTCATGAAACTTCAGTGCCAACTGAAGTGAAATTTGACAATAAATAGTGGCAGAGAAGCAAGCGTTTTATTGCAGTTCAGTAAAGAACTAGGCTTTCACCGTTCCACTATAATAGACCAATGAAAACGTACAAAATTACGCGCTTGTGACTTTATTTTTGTGGTTACCGCCTTATTTAGGTAACAGGGAAAGTTTGAAGTACGAACTATTTGCAGCCTCGCAGAGGAACAGTGCATGGCTGGCTGTTATGAGGACGTGGGCGGGGCTTCACTGCAGACTCCAGTTTTATCCAATTATAGTGGAGATCAGGGGTCACTTCGTGGCGTCATTTGCATGTATACCATCATCATCATGCTTCCTTCGTAGTAGTCGCCGAATAGAAAACAGGCAAAACTCATTTTTTGTACACACCCGGGATTCTATCCGGGACCGCGATGTGCGGTCATCGTGGTCGTACCGTCGTAGTGCAATCTTTGGTGGCCCGTTGCAATTTTTAATGAGCTGTCTGTGAGCGAAGGACACGGTTCTTTTCTTGCTGCGCCACGTAACCAATCAAGACGTACTGATCTTTTGGTTTCCAAACTTCCCGACCTATTCTTCCGCGTCCCATATCCTTCTACTTTCGAGAGAGTCCCCTTTGGCTCGGTATACACGGCATCCAGACGACAAGGAACCCGCACCCGCAACATCCGAGATATGCGGGCATTCGAGCCCCTGTGATACTCAAATATACTCCGTATTCTTGGGAACTGCAGGGTTTGTAGTCAGAAGATAGACCTGTGCGCCTATCCCTCCACCGAATGCGCGATATCGTATGAATCGCAATTACTCTGCTCCTTCTTTCATTTATTTTATTCACTCTCGCACGTTTATAGTTTCCGTTTGATTCAGCACGCCTCTGGTTCTTTATTATATGACGTCTCAATAACAGTGCTCCCTGTTGCTCTAACTTCAGAAAAGTGGCTAGCCGGGCTTGTTGGTACGAACACATTCTTTTGCAAACAGCGCGAATAACTGGACACAGAAAGAGGCACTCGACACAGCGCCTGCGTCGTCTGGCTCTTTCTGTATCCTGTAATTCGCGCTGTTTGCAAAAGAAGTTGTTGGTCGAAGAACGGGCGATTAAGAGCCTCCGACATAGCACTGGCTTCCGTAATTTTTTAACTCCCCGCACCCGTTCCGACCGGGTACACCGGATAACTACATCCAGTCAGTGACGCGGAAAAAGTACAGCGTACCAACGCGCCCACCGAGTGACTGTAACTTCAGATTTCATCATTCCCTAATAGCAGGATAACGCAGGCGCAGAATAATCCCGACTAAACATATCCGCCCCCGCCCCCCCCCCCCCGCCCCCCCTGCTTTACCGCACATATGCGCAGTATTATTAAAACCGAGCAGCAGCAGCAGCATTCCCGACGCACATACGCTCTACCACGCTCGACCCACATCCAGGGCGTAGGTAACATAGCGGAGCTGCCATATGGCTCGCAGCTGCCGCCTCTTCGTCGCCGCAGCAGCAGCGGCGAGCGCCCTGCTGTCAGGACAACAATCGGGAAGCGTTTCGTTGTCCGCGCAGACCGTGTCGCCGGCGTATATGCCAATAATGAGAGGCTGCCGGTGTACACGAACGAGAGACAAGCGAGAAAGAGGAGAGAGAGGAAAGAAAATGGTAAAGGAAGTAAGCGGACACCAGACACGCGCGCAGCCCGCTGCCACCCCGCCCCGCCCAACGTGGCGGGTGACTGACTGACGTCGTAAGTGTACGGTACACGCCGTGTTCCCGTCATACGCGTGCGCGACGGCTCACGGCACAAACGCACGCACGCACGCGCGCGGCCTCCGCGTGTGCTGTATCGTCGGCTTTCCCCTACGCGAGCCTCGCCGCTCTACATGTACGGCTGCCGCGTGGGGGGTGGAGGGGACGACGACTCCCGTGCACAACAGCTCACGCGCCACATACGCACGCACGCACGCACTGGAGCGAGAGGAGGTGGTAGTGACAGCAGTGGCGGCTTCTTCCTCCCTGCGTGATATCGGCCTAGATTTCGCGCTGCCGCGCCGCGGCTCGTCGGCGTCATACCGTGTGGGCGTCGGTCGTCTGCCTCGAGAGAGCACGACCCGATCGTGTCGAAACGCCGCGGGGGCATACGGAGCAGATGTTTTCTTTAATTTTTTGTTTTTCACTATTCGTCTCGTTTACTCGATCACATCCTGCTGCCGGATCGTGCTCTTCTCACTATCCCGCCATCCCACCCTTGTTTTGTGTCGACTTAGTTGCACATTTTCCCTCCGTTTTTCTTTTTTTGTGTGTGTGTTTCCAGCGGATCGGTTCACACGGTGCGCGCGGCGCATTCAGTCGAAAGCAAAAGTCTATAGCGACCACACTGGACTTAGCGCTGACAGGTACGCACACAAGAAGGGCCACAGGACACGCGAAGCACTTCGTGTGCGCTGTATCCCTTCTACATGTGTCAGTTTCTGTCAGCGTTAAATGTTCACTATGAATAACCGACTCCTCCCAAATTACCACCCTGACTGGAAACCACCACAGGGCATCAAAAAAAAAAAAAAATAGAATATATATATTCTAGCTAAGCCGTGCAACGTGGAACTGCGTCAATGCATTACATTGGTTCAACAAGTGCACGTGTATACACGCTGTACCACTTGATCTGAGCCTGCATGCCTAGGCTGCGAAGAATTTATTATTATTATTTTTTTTTTTACGGAATCTATGGTTTGCTTGCGACTCTATCCTCTGAGCAAAAAAAGGTACATGGATCAGAGATTTTACAATAAAGTCGATTTTCTTCTCAGCTTATATATGTATAAGTACACTACTCAGTTCTCGATCACGAAACGCACAAAGCCGCGCGCGATCCTCGATGTCGTTGCGATTGTCGCGCTAAATGCGAATCGTCTTTTCTTCCTTCCCTACTTTTCCTAGCGCAGAGAATTTTGTCTCGGGGCAAATAAGCAGCGCAACATCAAGGCCAACGCGCAGAAAGAGATCGAGACAGCGGGCAGAAGTGCGTACGCCGCGAACGGGTTCGTCTGCTTACGTCACCGCCGACGAGGAAGGAAATGACGGGGAAAGAGGAAGAAGATGATCTGTGCATTACGCGGCGGCTCTCTCGTACTTGGAGTGGCAGCGGAGATTTCGAGCGTTGTTTGTCAAAGCTCCGCGAGTCGACGCACGCTAGCACACACACGCGGCCGTGTAGTTCTGTGCAGTATATACATGATGGCCGTCGCCACGCGAGTACAGAGCGCGACATGTCTCTTCTCTTCCGCCCCCGATATGGGCCAGCCACTTGTTGGCTTCTATCTCCTTTGTTTATTTTTTTTTATTTTGTCAGTTCCTGCCCACATACTGTTTCCCTCGTGCACGCGTGTACCTGCTTTCCCAGTAGCCCATATCGCGCGCCTTGCTCGATATGCGTACGCGGGCCACAAACGGAGGCTTGTCTCAGCACGGCAATCTCCCTCGAGGATCGGTACGCCACGTCAGCTGCAGCTACCGTCTTTGCAGGAGTAGAACAACACAATGAACGTTATCCAAGGAGGCTATTTTCCAGCGGTCTTGGAAAAGAAAAGGAAAGGATAAAAATGTAGCAATTTTTGACGCGCGAATAACGCGGTATGCCCGGTGATCTGCACGCACATCGATATCTATACAAGACAGTCACTGAAAAAAAGAAAAGAAAAACTGAAATGAAGACAATACGCGTGACCAGTACATGAGGTTGGAGAAACGATGGAGTGGGTCGTGGGGGGGGGGGGGGGGGGGGCTCTCAGGGAGCTTGCTCTCAGGGTGCTTGCTCTCAGGGAGCTCGGACATTTCTCAATCAGTGAAATCTCGCTTCCGTCAGCTATAGTGACCAGCGATTGAACATAATTGCACCATAAGTGGCGTTTGCCCGAATTTCTTACCTCGTTTTTTCAATCGCAAATAGCGCTCCACAGACACCTGCCATACAAGCTTTTATAGCAGGTGCTTCAGCGAAAACGGACGTTATCTTGAACGTTATTGGCTTCGAGCTAGAGTTTAAAAGGACCCAGGCAAGCTGTTGCCTCAGACGGACGTCTTTCCACATTGCTGTCATGCAGCGCTCAATGACTGAAGTTTGCTAATAAACCGTATTATAATCTGCCCCACGCGCACCCGCTCCCGCAATGACGCACTTTCAGGATTCGCAGGCTTATATATATATATATATATATATATAAAGCTCTGAGCAGAACGCGGATGCTTGCAAGCTTCCAGCAACGAAGTCCTGCATGCCGTCGAATTCCGTCGTCTACACTATGACATATCTACTGTAAGCTATACAGCTTCGATCGTATACTCATCTCGAAAGGAGGTAGTACTCCGTATTGCAGCGGCGACATATTCGGGAGTGAATGACGGCTCAAAACCGCATCTCTTTAGTGGTTACTCTTTTACGGGCACTACGCTGCTGCTGTTGATGATGATACGAAGGTGCCTTTCCAAACGCGGTGGTAGCACATGTCGCCAATGTCGGCGCTCGCTCTGCAAGCAGCCACCTCGAGCAAAACGGGTGCCGGTAAATGTCCGCCGTCGCAAACCGGAGCGTACGCCGTGTCGTCTCGGCGTCCTGGACACGCTCGATTAGAGGTGTATGCACTTGGCAAGGTATTGGATCGACTTCCATCTCTGCTATCCATGGTGCTTGGTGCCGATCATGGTGCAGAGCCAAAACAAACAAACAATAAACAACGTAAGTTCTACGAAAATTTCTACAAGGATACTAGACGGAACTCTGGCGATAGTGTCTATGCAAGCATGGCTGTTCAGCCAGTATAGGAATGATTGACAGTGTATGAATTTGCCTAAATGTCGTCCTTCTGGGCTTCAAACGGCTTCGTGACTTCGAAAATGTATCATTCTCGACAAATGTAGCGTTATAAATGCAATCCCTCGCCACGGTTACGCATATCCGCAGATAATAATTGCCCTGATACGACCGGAAAGCTACGAGCGCTTAGATACTTAGAAAGACAAGACGTTATAAATAACGGCGCAAGAACGTCCTAAGCTGCAAGCACAGACATTAGACAAATCATGGTCCTCCGACATTAGGCGGTGCGCGCTGCCCCGCGCCGCCGCCCGATCTCAGAGGCTATGGACAAATCCATGTATACTTGTACTAACCACAATTCCCGTGGTAACCGAATGATCGTAGCGCCAATATTCCCTCCAGTAATTTTTTTGCGAGAAACGCTGTATTTGGCACCATAGCCTCCGAGATCGGGCAGCGCGTACGCAGCGGAGCGCACGATGCCAAATACACCGCGTTGCGTCAATTTTTAGGACCCGAATGTAGGAGGCGCATGCGATTGCGTTCGCGTTGTAGACCCGAAAAATACGGTAGGCGTGATAGCGTCTCCCGCCGTACATGTCGCGCGCTGGAAAAGTTGCCGTCGTCGTGCTCTCTCAAATCTCCCGGCGGCGGCCTGATCCTCGGCGCGGAATTCTTTATTTTTTGCGCGCCAAGCTACGTAGTTGCTCCCGTTTCCCGTCCTTCGCCGAAGATTATTACGCTCGCCATCTGCGGAGACCCCCAGAAAGTGCACGCCGCAGAGACCCGTCTTTGTTATCGCACCCACCGCTTGACAATATTGCGTCCTGCACGAGACGGCGTGGGGCGGAGACACAATGGCTGCCGCGGCGAAGGTTATTTATTTGTCGCGGTGCGGACGACTGTTCCTCAAAGAATGCGCTGCTGTAGAAGAGCAGGAAATGCGAGTTCTGGCCGAAGAATGAGCACCGGTATAGCTGCGTATAGGAGTCACAACGTTGCTGACCTTTTCTTATTTTTTTAAAAATTCGCGTTGCTACGATTATTGCGGCGCTGGCTAATAAAAAGCTGGTCGCGAAATACAAAGCTCTCGGAGTCGCGTGTGATGTCTCAATACAGGATGTCGTTCAGGTACCTGAAATAACAGATGCATGCTACAAGGATGAGTGCGACAATGCTAAATAAAGAACAAATACAAGTAAGGACCTTCGATAGAAATATCACGGTTGCCAATTATTAAAACGATTTCAGGCTGCCGAATAATATGTCAGTTTTGAGTGCACCTCGTCTCAAACAAATAAGAAAAACAAAAAGCTTTCTTTTTTCACTGAAATTGTACAGAATTAGCGTCGGCCAGAAAAAGAACCACAAGAACATGGAATGAGATGTAGATACAGTGCTTGCGTTGCTGTGGTTTGGTACTCTTTCTGCGTTGATTTGTTTGTCACGAATTCGCTATCCCAATTCGCCGCAATCAGCATGATGTTGAAATACGTCGTAATAATCACTTCCGCTTAACATTGCCAATGGAACGAGGACAATCTGCGCATCCCTGTGGTCTGGAGTAGGGCTGAATACCTGCGTATCCAACCTGACCGACACGAATGCTGTTTGGAGCAATTATGCAGGTACAATGTGGTACTTATTTGAAAAGGCGTCAGTGCAAAAAAAAGGACACGGACGCGGACAAGACGACAAGGACGAGCGCCGTGTTGCACACCCAGAAGATCTCGGTACACACGCGGTTAGCGTCTCCATTCAGACCGCAGGATCTTGACGACCCGTATTCAATCGCCGACGTGGAAGTCAGCGTGTTGTTCGGTGGACTCCCCGCCATCCGTAGGCCATGGAATACGGGTCGTCAAGTCAGCACTCGTCCTTGTCTTCTTGTCTTCGTCCGTGTCTTTCTTGCGCTGTCGCCTCTTCAAATACAACTCGTGGGGAGGTTTATCGCCATAAACGATATATATTAACGTAGGAACCGTAGCATACAAGAGACAAATTAGAACAAGGGAACGGTACTAACAAGAAGAAACGGGACAGCACAAACACACTTGATAACAGAAAGGAAACACACACACACACACACACACACACACACACACACACACACACACACACACACACGCACGCACGCACGCACGCACGCACACACACAAACACACACACACACGCGCGCGCGGGCACGCATGCACACGAACGAGTGCTTCACAATGTCTCATACGAAGACAATGCACTTATTATTAAGCGCGTGGATACAACTGAACACATGAAACAGTCGGTTCAAAACAATGTTTATTTAATATATGCACAAAAAGTAACAATAACATACGTACGCACATGACTTGGTTAAGTTAAACAGGCGCTATAGAAGTACGGGTATCAATGATATCATAGTGCAGCAAAAGCGATAGTGAAGAGAATACGGGAAGTGTACTGGAGAGCGGCGTTTATCCCACCCCACCTTGGGCGAAAGACCAGATGCACTCGACCGTTCTGTGCCAGAACGAAAGGACACGACCTGTGATGAAGGAACTCGTGTTCTCCCAGGAAGAAGAGCGCCCGTCCGATAGAAGCGCAAGCGAGCATCTATCGCCTCATCCGGCACGGTATTGGTCATATTGGGCGACGGCGACAATTACCTGCCACCGCTTCGCAAAGACTGCGCCACAGGCTAAACATACCTGTAACCTGTATATATGCCACCATCAGAAGACACGCGACACGCCCGCGCGGGAAGCGTCCGCAAGAAAAAAAATTGGAGGACGCTTAAGCTTCGCCTGCAAGAGTGGAACGCGACAGCGTTCCCGTCGACCCGCCAAGGGGTGTAAGACGCGCTACGGCGCAGCGACTACGCGCCCCGCATCGGACGCGGTGAGCGTCGAGCAACGCAGCGTTCGGCGCGACAACGAAATGTGCGCCTGAGCAAGCGACGCACGCCTGAGCCTTAGAAACAGCTCGTTTCTAAGGCAACACCGCGTTCACTAGAGGTGCTTTTGTACCGCTTTGAAGCATCGAACTCGTGGCTCAGTGAGTTCGATGCTTCAAAGCGGTGAGCCACGAGTTCGATGCTTCAAAGCGGTACAAAAAGCATCGAACTCGTGGCTCAGTGATTTGTTCAGGCGAGTTAAAGACGGAGGTTTGGGAATGACGCACCTTTTTATACGACAGGTCGTAAACCGGTTTTTATTTTTCCGCGACTTAAGCGATCCTTTCTTGCGCACGGTGTGCCAAGTGAGGCTAAGGAGCGCGTTACCTGGCTATGTAGTCTGTACAGACAATATGAACGGTCCTGTTTGTGGATTTCTTAAAGAAGTTATTTTAAGTGTACGGTTTTTGTCCGTTAGATTTTCAAATGAGTACCTTTTTTCAGTGAAACGTAAAACATTGTACAAAGATGTATGCGATGTAGTTCTCCTTGTGCCAATGTACAGGGCCATATACAGTGGAGGCCAGGGACAAGACGTGCTTAAGCGGGTGAAAAGAATGCAAGTAACGCCAGAGACCAAGTCTTTCTTCTTTAAGCTTCACACGGGTACGTTGAATGTCAAAACCTTTTTAGAAGATCGTGGGTTTTTCTTACCCTGGGGCTCGCATTGATTGATCTGTAAGAAACCAGAAACTATAGATCATGTTTTTCTAGATTGTTGGGCGGGTGTCTTCTTTTGGGATGTACTTCAGAGGACTATCAAAAAGGACTTTCCTTTAGATCCACAGGGTATTAGATATTTATCTATAGAAAACGATGATGGACTGCCGTTTGACCTTATTATGCTAGTTGGCCTTCACTGTCTATGGCGCGCCCGTATAGCGGGGTATCACTACGATCCGGATGCTCGGCCTGCATGAATGCTTTTCCGAGAATGCATGTCGAGATTTGTGGAAATTCAGAAAGCACAAGATTGTGTACCTGCGTGGCTGTCAAGGGTGGAACCCTTGACCGCGCTCAAAGAATTCTAAAATAGTCAGCCCTGTAAGGCTGACACTTGGTGCTGAAAACTTGCTAATTTATCTTGTTTTCCCAAATGTCATTTGTAGTTTGATATAGAAGTACGAAACCGGTAATAAATAAAAAAAAAAAACTCGTGGCTCAGTGGTAACGTCTCCGTCTCACACTCCGGAGACCCTGGTTCGATTCCCACCCAGCCCATCTTGCAAGTTGTTTTTTATTCATGAAGTGCCTGCTGGGATTTATCGCTCACGGCCAACGCCGCCGACGACACCGGCTTTTCTGCGACACGAGCTCCTTAACGCTGTCGCGTTAAAACAAGTCCCGTACACCCTGGTCCTGGAACCCCGGCATGGTTTGACGGCGCGCGGAAAGAGCGCGCGCTCAACGACACATTCCATTGTCGCATGCCTGTTTTTGTTTCCACTTGCGGGCAGTTGGGACGTGTAGAGAGACGCGCACAATGCCCCACAGCGCTTGAGTCTGTCCCGGGAGTAAACCCCAGTCGACACGCCGAACACGATCATGGAGGTGGCCCGGTGTGGTAATTGTCAGTCGTCTCCATTGGACTCGGTGCACGAGGGGACTCCGGTCTGCCGGAACCAGAGGTAGTGGGAGGACAGCCATGATGCTTGTCAGTGGTGATGCCGACTTCTTGGTAGGTACCCGTGAGACGCCTGCGAAACGCAACGCTTGACCTACATACAGCGGGCGCGTTCATGGACTGAGGCCAATGTTTCACAGGGATCGACGACGGCGTCAGAGTCCTTATACTGACGGGCGGAGAAACTACTTGGCCAACGGTTTCACGGCTTGGTTGCGTGACACAAATACCAGAGACTGCCGAAGAATACTGTGTGAAATAAGTTAAGTATCGCCGCTCAAGATTAGCTTTTGTTTTTTAATTAGTTCAATAAATCTAGTAAAAGGGAAGTTTTATTGCATACATAATTGTTGCACAAGAATGAAAAAAAAAGGCGTAACGTTTGTTTCACAAAGAGACACCAAGATACTGCGGTATAACACTGCGTATCTATAAGCACAAAAATTTAAAGACACTGTAGAAACCGGAGGGGATTAGTTTACATACTTAAGATGGCCGTATATACATAGAGGGGACTGGTTAGGGGTCATGGAGGCTGTGCACAAAACATTTTCTACGCACCGAACGTCTGCTAGTTTGAGCTGCAAAATATAATCAGGACCCCTTCTTCAGCTCTGCAGGTTTATGGACTCGACGCAAGAATCAGGAAACCACGACGAAGCCGGGCATCGTGATGATGAAAAAAAGCAAAAAAGGTTGTATTCACTCCATTGGTACATATGGATACTTTCTTACTCAACTACCGCTGTTGCTCAAGCTACCGCTGCCACTTTTTGGTCAAGATATTTCGGTTGCGATACGCAGAAACGCAGCGGACTAAGCCCTAATGAAAACATTTTCGTTCAATGGAATGGTGCGAGGAAATAAATGGACTGCGCCGAATTCAAGACAAGGACGTAGTAGGGGGCACAGACGAGCGCTAAATTTTCTCGCAGTACGAACCAACTCGCCCAACAACAAGTCTAATAGAATAGTCTTTAGCGTAAAGTTACTAGTACAAATGACCGAAAAATATCGTGTAATATTCTAGTATTTTTTGTTTTAAAAAATTCGACAGAATCCTACCCGCGATGTCGATCACGGTGTAAGATAAGATATCTTGCACCGTGTTGTCAACGTTAATGCTTTAGCATTCAAGATGACGACGACGCGTACGTGACGACAACGGTAAATGACGACAATCGGATGACGATGATGGAACGACCACAGCGGTTTCACGACGGCGCGGTATGACAAAGAATGCATAACGACAACACTATGACGATGGCGCAGTGATGATGCTGAAATAATGATGAAGTCATAACGACGACAACGTGACGAACACGGCTCGAGAGCAATGGGAATGACGACGAGCGTATGACGACAATGGCGTGACGTCGACGGCACGACGATAATCTGATGACGAAGCCGGAATGACGACGACGGTATGACAACGCATGCAAGACGACGACGACAGCATGACTCCAATGAAACGACGAAGAATTAAAGAATGGCGTCTGTGGAACGACGACGACGCAATGACAATGACTGCATGACAGCGGCATCGTAATCACGATTGAATGACGACAGCACGATTGCAATGGAATGACGAAGAAGGATTAATGACGTCGATGGAACGACGAAAGGCCGTATGACGACGGTGGCATGAAGACGACGGGATGACGTTTCAGAGATGATGTCGCTGGCACGAGGACAGCCCGACAACGGCGGTATGACAACAATGCGATGACGACGGTGGTGGGACGACTAAGGTATGTCGAGAGTGGAATGACTAAGCTGGAATGATGATGCAGCGACCACGACGACTTCACGACCACGAGCACACCCACGCTAGTAGACCATGTGGGTCACTGCATGGGTCTGGGAAAACGGTTAGTCAAGCACGGACATATATAGATAGATACCGGAAAGTGCATGAAGTATCCCAAGGGTGTTAATCGCATTAAAAAAGTGGCAGTTTCGTCCCAAAGGCGAAACATTCATTGCGATTGCAAATTATTAGACAGCCATACGCAGTAACGTTAGTAATTTTATCAGCTGTATAATGTGCTGTAGACGTTCGCTTACTAACTAAATTAAGAAGCACGGTGTCACGCGCGCACTGACGAAGATGAACACATCTCACTCGATCACCGCGGACACTTGCTGTCAGAACGCTGGCGTGATGAAGAGCGGTAGCAGCGGCGAGTGAATTCCCCTGGGTGCTGGATATAATTTCTATGCAAGCTAGGCGCGCGAGAATACAGCGCTCACGAAGCCATCAGCGATCTCGGGTCGCCTAGCCTTCGAATCCATCGTAGATTGCCTCCAAGGTGACGCACTCACGTGCTCAGCCGCAGTCGGAGTAGAAGCGGAGACGCGCACTAACCTGCATCCCCCCCCCCCCCCTCCTGTAGCGCGTGGACATCTCCACGTTGCCCCCCTTGCGCGCGTGAGAAGACCTGGGCATTTAAAAATTTAAAAGATTTAAAAATAATGACATCGAGCGTGTCCCGTTGTTTAAATTCCTAGGTGTACTTTTTCATGAAAACCTCAGTTGGACACCGCAAATCAACAAAGTACATGCCAGTATGTCTAGATCAATTTCTGTCTTATATAAACTTAGGTCTCTGGTACCAAACTGGCTAAAGCTCCAGTTATATGATGCACTAGTTCATTCTCATCTCACTTACTGTCTCTTAATATGGGGTACGACTTCAGGAACGAACCTTGAAAGGTTAAAAATTGTGCAGAAGAGAGCTGTTCGCTGCATAGAAAATCTGGAACCAACTGAACACACTGCGCCATTTTTTAACAAGCTTAAATTGCTTACAGTTAACCAACTGTTTAATCTGAAGCTCGCCTTGTATATTCGCAAGGAAATTGGAAATGAATTAAGTAGTTATATGCCTCAGTGCTACCCTACTAACGTTCCCTATGATCTCCGACACGAGCGATTTAGAATACCGGTATTCAGAACCATTTACGGTAATCAAACATTGATCTACCTTATACCTAATCTTCTCCGCAACAACAGTTATATCCACGAACTTATTGAAAAATGTACTTCAATCCACAGTTTCAAGAAAAATGTTACAATGTACTTACTATCTGGTACTCTGTCCTAAATAAGTTCTGGAGCTTAAAAAAAAAAACTTTTTATTGTTCTATAACCTCTGTGTTCTGCTGCATTTTCTAACAGTTATACATTGCTAGGAATGGTTACGTTACATTTTGTATAACGCTTGCACAAACTTTGTACTTTTTAATATGTTGCCATTTATGTACGCGTTTGTTCTTGTTATGGTTTATTGCTGATGCATTATTGTGTGATTCCGTTACTCAATTTAAGATGCCTGATCGCGATGTTACTTCTGTTCATGAAAATCTTTTTGTGGCGCTTTAATGTACAAAGCCATTGTTTTTCTTTTTTTATTCTCGCTGCTTCTGAGCAAATGTATGGGTGGAGGGACCTTAGGCAGAGTTCATCTGCCTTAGTCCTTTCAACCCAGGCAATGTGTGTCTGAATAAACAAACAAACTGAAACTGAACTGAAACTCCCGCATGCTTTTCCTCGCACCTGCAGCCACGATCTTATCGCACTTGGACTTCATACAGAACCTCATGGTGACGCCGACGGCGGAAATTTGCCTGGAGTGTCCATGTAATTTATATTGCAATAAAATGCATTAGTTTCGTTTGGATGAACTCGGCGCAAGCGGGTCGAGTCAGAATTTGAGCTGATCCATCCCTATTCGACCGCGTTTACATATGCATTTTGCTACATTTTACATAGCCGGTTTTCATAGCCATACATAGCTGGTTTTTTTGCAGCCGGTTTTCGGCGCGACAAGCCGACTCGACCTTATTGGGTCCACGTGAACGTGACTAATGTCAAGCACTCCTTTCTACACTTGCCACATAATGAAGAACGTTTAAGCAAAGCTCAGTAAAGTCGCGACTGGTTGCCGACACTCTGTTGTTGCGCGACAGCCCAGTGGTTAGCGCACTCGACTCCCAAGCAACCATCGCTCCACTAACAGGGGTTCAAATAATAATAATAATAATAATAATAATAATAATAATAATAATAATAATAATAATTGCTATAAATTCCCAAATTGTTCGTGCGCCTTCTTTTCGTGGCTGTCATTTATTGTAGGAAGCTGTGTTAGGGAAATGTGAAAACCGTTCCCAGCTCTTCGAATGAATGGAATGACTGTGGTCACCGACGAACACGCTCCTCCACAGAGAGAGAGAGAGAGAGAGAGAGGAAAGAAAAGAGTACATCTCTTTTACTGTAAACCTATGTAATTCTCTTCGTGCACGGTCACTTCACTCGGTGCGAAAAGATACATCGTCGGTGTCCCATCATTAGCGTAAATTTCCTCTTTGCAAGCTGGAGCCATCCACTTCGCCAGCAGTGCAGGTTACAAAGATACCGAATCGATACGATCCCGGAGAAATTTTATAAGATAATTAAAAATAATAAAAGGAAGAAAAAGGAACAGAATCGGGCTTTGTTGCTGGCATCCGTCAATGGTCTACATGCCACTTTCTCTCCCAGCAGCAGCGACACTAATAACGACATAAATAAGTTAAAAACAAAAGAGGGACCCGGGGAGGGGGGGGGGGGGGAAGAGGAGTTGAGTGAGTTCCTTCAAGGGCACGGAAAGGCGCTCAACGCCGCGCACTCTGTGCCTTTTTTTTTTTTTTGTGGGTGCCCCATTCTTCTCTTCAAGCTCATTTAGGCGTTTTCCCTGCCCGCATCCCTTTCCACTTTAGCCTCGGTACAGTATAGAGCGCACCCACGCCTCGCAACAGTTACCGAGCAATTTCACTGCGTTTCTAAACCTTTCTCACCGCCGCCACTTTTTGTCTTCCTTCTCTGCCCCCCCTCCTGAGTATACGCGTATTTTGTGTGTACGCCTTTTACGGGAACGCGAGCGCTGGAGAAACGTACGATGGCGCTGTGCGCCACAGACACGCTGCGAACGCTTCGGTACACGCCGTGCGTATCTACTACGTACAGTCAGTGTGATTCAGCGGTGGGAGTGGCAGCGGCGTCCGGCGGTGCATCTCCTTCTGCGGTACATTGCACGCGCGCTTCATGTTTTATTCCCCCGCGACCTGCCGACTGGATCGGTGCTTCCTTTTCTATTTTTATTTCTCGTTTTTATTCGCCCCCCCCCCCCCTCCCTCCTTCCTCCATCGAGTGTTGTCGTGGCCGTGTATATACGCACTTGTTTTGTGCTTACGCGATACGACTAGCGGTCATTTCCTCCGGGCCAAACGACGACGCACGGAGCATAACGCGGTAAATCCGAAACCAGAAGAAACAAAAACAAACAAGGAAACAAACAAATTGGAAGCAAGATGGAAATAAAAGAAAGAAGGGAGAAAAAGAAGATATCGGATGAAGCCGCCCGTGTGCGCTGCGTCTTGGAGCACACGCCACATTGCCGGCGCGAAGACGCCGGAAATGGTTCGCGTGCGGGTCGTTAAAGGGAAGCGACGTTCTCCGCCCAACCTCTCGACAGGAAGTGAACGCAAATAAACAAATACATTAGAAGGAGTGCGGGGGGGGGACTGTTACGTCAGGAGACCTGCCCATTCGGCTGGCGAGGGCGTGAGCCTTCGTGTTGTTCACCGGCATTCATTGACATGGCACGGCTGCTTCATTCGCGCTGACGTGTCCTTGAGGCACACGCTCTTTCCCAGCCGCATGGACAGTCGAGTGACTTGCGGTCGTCCCACGGCCTCCGAGAGCTCTAACGCGCACGGCACAGCCAAGGTCTTGGTACGGCGCGCGCGCTGATAATCTCGGAGTCTTGAGTCAGATGAAAAGAAGTGATGAGGAAAAGTCATACGACCATGCAGCACGTCTCGGTTTGCTACCTTTCACTGTCAAGAGGAAAACGGCGCACAGTCGTCCGGTCGCAAGCGTTCACATGAGCTCGTATATTTCAAGAAGCGCTTCGTGGTTTCTCGCACATCACAGACACACGAGAGCACGGTCCGAGGACGTTCTCTCTTAAATGTTTTGCCGCCTAAAGTGGTATGGATGGCAAGGTATCCGATTATCTAAGGAAGCGCAGTCACAGAACAGGATCTCCTACGTATCGTATGTTGTCGTATCAATAAGTTGAACTTTGGGGAGCGATAACGAAATAATGCGATGACGGAGGTTCGAATTATACGGCAGCTTTCGATTTGTTAACCCGGTAGGTATCGATAAGTTGAACTTTGGGGAGCGATAACGAAATAGTGTGATGACGGAGGTGCGCATTATACGGCAGCTTTCGATTTGTTAACCCGGTAGTGAAAGCCGGGCCTAAAGGAAAGGGAAACCGAAAGGGGAGCAAAGGAGGAGAAACAGTAGGCTGCCCCGCTGTCGGCTCAGTGTTCCGCAACACCACCCTGCTATAGCTGACAAGTTATCCAAGCTTTTGAACACCGTTCTTTCTGGATTATTCAGGCCTGTTGGTCAGTGGCGTAGCCAGACATTCTTTTGGAGGGGGAAAGTGGGTGCTGTCGCGCGGCGTTTTGTCCCACGTATTATGATACTCGGAAATTTCGAGGGGCAGGGGAGGAGGAGGAGTGGCACGGGCCCGGTGTTCGCCCCCCCCCCCTCTCCTTTGGCTACGCCCCTTGCTGGTGATCACTTTACAATAATTCGCTGAACTCATTTCGGGTATTCATCCCCGATATCTTCGTAAACGGTACATTCATGGCGCGTTTATTGAAAATCGTTGTTGCTTACCCATTTCGATACACGTGATACTCGTCATCAAGAAGGAAAAATTCGCCAATCTTTTCCCACTATATACTTCTACAAACGCTGTTCCCTCTCAGAACTGCCTGTGATTACACGAACGACCGAAGAGTGACGAAAGCGTCACCTATCGCACGCTTTTGTTTGAGGAAGTACCTCTTACGTCGCTTCTGCATATGTTTTGCATATCGAAATCATTAAGGAAGACAATTATGGCCCTTCGCTTACGCATTTGGCCTCACTTGTTGTAGGGCTTTGTTTCTCCGGCCGCCCTCTCCTTCTAGACAGATGTGCAGCGCTATGCCGGCGCCACGGAGCAGTGACCGCAATTATCGTCGCGTATTACACGCTTCGCTTCCAATGCGTGTCCTTTCTCTTGGCGGCTGGCTTTCGTTTCTCGAACGAGCGCAGAAGGTGCGTGGGAGGCTCCGCTCGTCACGCCTCGGAGACCGTCGTCGCAACAAAGGGTAAACGCTGTGGGAATGTGCGCTCGTTAAACCGATAACAGCGCTTCCGCTCAAGCAGGCGTTACCCGAGCAACAAGAAGAGAAGCACCGGCTGCCTTATTTCTTATGCCGGGACAACCAGCCCTGCTTAGGAACGAGGTGACAGCTTCGCTGCTGTCTGTGTGAGCTGACCGCAACAACAGATTTTCAGGATTATTTCTCGACAGATTGTTTGTGATCACGTGCGCTCACGCGCATACTGCAGCTAGTCCCAGATAGTTACTTCAATCTTCTTTCTTTCTTTCTTTCTTTCTTTCTTTCTTTCTTTCTTTCTTTTGTACGCGTACCCCTTTTCTCTTTTCTCAGGCCAACGGGAGATGTCCTCTGGTTAACATCCGTGTCTTTCTCTCTTCAGGGTTTTAAGGAAGCCAAGTTGAAGAAGGCGTCAAGATTCCAGTTCCTCTTCTTTTTATGTAGACATGACATGACGTGCTGTGTCCTGTGCACTTAACTGATTCAGTTGCGACGAGGCTACATTAAACTCATCCTCTGCCTTTCTTTCGATAACTAAGGGAATTCTCTGCGTAATACTTTAAGATGTTTGGACGACACATCGCCCACAATACAGACGTTCATTGGTACCGTGTTATTCATCGTCATGCTCACAGAAAGTTACCATAGGTCCCTGCTCAGCTTCTTAAGAACGACCATGGGCTGTGCGACCGCTGTTGAATGCACAATCAACGCTATACTAGCTGTCGTGTGCCACCGGCTTCATTTTCCTACACTTTTTGTTTTCCCTTTCTTGTTCGCAGAGTATACTTTGGCGAACAGGGAGCAACTCGGTTAACCTATATCTGCCTTTCAATTCCTCTCCGTCTCTCTTTCTCAGGCTCTGACGCGTAATGACACAAACTTGCGTCGTATTTTGAGACACAGTGTTGTCGTATAGCGTCAGAAGTTCCTGTCGCGGTGAGAGGAATCTCTGCCTCAGCCGCAGCAACTTTTTTGTCGTGCGAGTGGGCATCATTTCGTATCAAGGAAGTCCCTGCAACGTAGGGCGACATGTGCCGTAAGCCGGACGTCTTCTTGCGCGAACGGGGCCAGCGCTGTACGACAACGCAGAACTTTGCCGTCGCAACGAGACAATCGGGCTCACATCGAACACTTTTTGTCGCATTGCGCGGCCGTTTTCTGAAACGGGAACTTGAAGCGCGACGCATGAGCAGAAAATCGAAGCCTTCAGCAGTGGCAACGCATCATAGGGTAAATTTAGTGCCGATATATTATCCGACTCCAATCATCTACATCAACCGGAAGGAGCTACGGCGCTTCTATTTATCATCCCAGCGTCGCCAACACTGGATGTGAAAACAAAAATGAAGTGACATTCCGAACGACAACGACCCATATGCTTGATTGCTCGTTTGTGTTACGCATTCGATCGAAATTTACCTTGCTGTATAGTTCAGGAATATTCGCTCTTCTGGTTTCGATTGCTAACAGTTATGCGGAGCACGCACTTCGACATTTTCAGATCTCGGACACTCTTGCTCCGTGCCGTCAGAAGTACCATGCACGGAGAATGCGCATAGCGTCCTTCCGATTTCGCTGTCCACGGCTCACATAAGCTGTGCGCTTTGGAGCTGCTCTCACGGCGGAAAGCTTCAACGCAAGGTGCCTGTACACTAACCTGCTAACCCTATACTCCGCCTTCCCTCTACTGTTCCGTTTCCATTCATGTAATGTTAGAGCAGTACTATTTTTAAACCTCGACCGCGTTGAGGTGACAGCGTGTGTATACTGCTAGAAACCCGACGAGCCCATTGTTCGCTAGATGAATGGCTCAGTCCAGCCAGCGGCCCATTAACGGACTGGCGGGTCCACTCAGCTGCTCCTTGAGCCGCATACGCCGTCGTCCAGGACTCCGCCCCACAATTCACGCGCAGTGCATTCTTACTGCTTGAAATAAACTCATCGACGCCCATGCGACGCTCACTTGCCCAGCGTTATTTTCGATCATGCGCGAGCGCCAAATACACAGTATTATAATGAAAGCAGAGGCATCGGTAAGTAAAATGACTTTACTTACTCTGAAATTAAGTAAAGGGCTCGCTTAGGCTAGCTGGTAGGGGTGTGCGAATATTCGAAACTTTGGAATGACGAATCGAACAGTGCCCTATTCGATTCGGTGTTCGGAACGAATAATGACAATTCGTAAATACGAATATTTGCAGAATAGTTTACCGATATTTCAAAACATCAACTCCGTCCAAATAAACATAAAAGTAGAGCAAAAGTACGGCAAGTCCCCCCCCCCCCTTCCCCCCCGCAGGCATAGTATGGAAATAAATCATGGAACGTTGCGTAGAGGGGCAGGCTACGTGACTTGGGTAGCCACACTTTACAGGCTGTACAGCGATCATTTGCACTCTCTGAAGAGCCCTGTGCATGTGAAGAAACTACTTGTTTGCACCTAATGCCCCATTTGTGCTTTTAATAAACAACGCTACACAACGTATTATTTAATGACAGAAACTTGCTAACCTTAAGAATAATGGGATGTGAACATTGCCTTATCACAACCACAGCCGCTATCACAATTATTGTGATAGTGGCTGTTCATGTATTCGAAAAGTATTCGATATTTGATCCGATTCGTATTCGATTTGGTCCCAGAAATCACTATTCGCACACCCCTATATCTGGTTAAATACTCGAAGGGAAGGGGGGGGGGAGAGGAGGGGGACGCTCTCTGGATCCGCCAGTGGGACGAGTGAGGAGACCACACAAGTCTGACGTGTCTGCGAGGTGTACATTTACACATTACATTATGGGGTTTTACGTGCCAAAACCACTTTCTGATTATGAGGCACGCCGTAGTGGGGGACTCCGGAAATTTGGACCACCTGGGGATCTTTAACGTGCACCTAAATCTAAGTACACGGGTGTTTTCGCATTTCGCCCCCATCGAAATGCGGCCGCCGTGGCCGGGATTCGATCCCGCGACCTCGTGCTCAGCAGCCCAACACCATAGCCACTGAGCAACCACGGCGGGTACGAGGTGTACATGGTGACGGATGGTGGTGACAGTGAGATTCTCACTTCAGTTGGACCTAGCTCGGCTGTTCTAAGCCTGCAACGCCTCTTGAGCCACCTTTCTCGGGTCAAAAAGATACGGTATACCGCTTGTCAGTATACAATCAGCTTCTTTCCCAATTAAAAGCGCGAACAACTATGTCCCTCGGGCGCAGGTATTACAGATACATAATAAACAACCACAAGTTGTTGGACACACGTGTGTTCCTCTCGGCACCGGCAGGGCTTCACGAAACGTTCCTAGCTTGTCGGCCGTTATACGTTGCAGCTGGCACAGCGCGGATAAAGAGCGCGTCCACGCGTGAAAAAAACACTGCGATGCTGGAGCACTCTCATGTTCCCTTCACGTCACATTGTTCAGTTGCGGGTCGGGGAACTGTCCCGGTTTCATGCGGTGTGACCTCGAGAAGCGGGGCCCGCCGCCGCGCAGTCAGAGAAGACGGGAGATTTGGCGGAGACATGCCATTGCGACACGTGCAGATCTTAAGGCCTTCTGCGTGTACCCCGTGTACCCAAACCAGCGCTGACCCTCGCGTTCTGTAGCCTGCGACCGGGTCGTTTTCTATATCTCCGGCACGCGCCAAAATCGCTACATTGAATGTCCCCGAACGGCCTCCCAGCCGAGCGACTGTGCGAATAGAGACACAGCGCAGCAGCTCGCCTATATATCGCATGCAGGCAGCCAAAGCGGCCACTGGTGGTGGCTCAACCGCGGCTTAACGAGCCGGTAAGACAAGGAGAGGGGCGCATGGCGGCGGCAACCGTGTGCCTTTATTTCTCCTCTCAGCGTACACATCGCCGTATACCGTTGCGCATTCCGGAGGTTGGTCGGGCTGCGCAGAAAAGAAAGAAAACGAAAACAAAAGAAAGTAGTAAACGCCGTTTGCGAGACCGCCGGCGCGCGTATCGTGCTCCCGAGAGGCATTTGAGGTACATACGTGGACGCGCGCCGCCGCAGGGACCCGAAGACAATGGCCACTTAGGAGTTCTCTATAAGACGAAGGGAGGTGGGCGGCTGCGGTTGAAAGGCCAGACGAGGCCGGTCGGCAGCCGCCGAATGGAGCACGACATTCTGACGATGCCAGTTGGCGGCACTTTATGTGGACGAGCGGTGTGCGTGTGTGTGTGCGCGTGTATGTATGTACGCGTTACGTGGCTGCGCAAGATGGAGGAGCATTACCGACCGCCTCGCCTCCGCAGGCGCGCCCTCTGCAGCTCCCACTCGACTGCCTGCGGTGACATTAGAAACGGAGCGATTTCGTTTCTCTGATGATTTCACTTTATCGAGCCGGCGGTTTGACGCTGGTAAGGCAAGCCATTCGCGACGCGTAAAAGAGCGAACTTACGCAACGGTGAGCTAACCTTGGAACTATGACGCTGTTCCTGAAGTGCTCTATCTCATTTGTTCGTCGGTGGTTGAAAACTGAATGGAGTGGCACTGATAGATAGATAGATAGATAGATAGATAGATAGATAGATAGATAGATAGATAGATAGATAGATAGATAGATAGATAGATAGATAGATAGATAGATAGATAGATAGATAGATAGATAGATAGATAGATAGATAGATAGATAGATAGATAGATAGATAGATAGATAGATAGATAGATAGATAGATAGATAGATAGATAGATAGATAGATAGATAGATAGATAGATAGATAGATAGATAGATAGATAGATAGATAGATAGATAGATAGATAGATAGATAGATAGATAGATAGATAGATAGATAGATAGATAGATAGCAGAAAGCTCCCCGAGAGCTTTGGGATTGAGAAAGAGCGTTTCGACACAGGCATCACATAGCTTGTGAAAGAGGGTGAGGGAAAGGAGCCTGAAACTTCAACAGCGCCACAGAAGCTGCATGCAGTAACCACGTGGGCGGTGTGTTTGATACAACTGCGAAAATAGGTGTGCCAAGTCAGAAAATCGTGTACTATATATAATAGAAGAGTGCGCAATACTATAGGCAAGACGGCTTCAGAGATGATTGATTGATCGATAAGATAGATAGATAGATAGATAGATAGATAGATAGATAGATAGATAGATAGATAGATAGATAGATAGATAGATAGATAGATAGATAGATAGATAGATAGATAGATAGATAGATAGATAGATAGATAGATAGATAGATAGATAGATAAATTCTGTCATTCTGTCAATCTTCCTTTCAGCCTTAGTTAAATGTGAAAGAAAAAGAAGCACACGATAGCTTATATTCTGGATGAATCAAACTATGAAATGAATCATGTAGAACCAACTAGCCATATCTTCGGCGTTACTGAGTTACTTATTCTGAACACATTTTCATTTCTCAATACCACGACCTACTACTAAGCTGGAGACATTGGCTCGAGTTGCCAGAATAAAGCCTACACATTCCCTCCATGTCTCACCGATGCACTCGTACGTATATGTTTCTGTCAACTTTCGAGGAGCAGACATTTCGAAAAACTTTGTTTTGAATGTATGCGACTGCCTTCCAGGCGATGTCCGTACCTCGTCGCTCGCAGCATCCGAAGTAATTGTGTGTCGCCAGCGTCTACCTCTTCTTCACGGGGACGGTTTGGGCTAAGTACTCAGGATATAACCCGCAACGAGGTCAAAAGACAGGAAGACATAATAGTAACCATAGTAAAAAAGCAGCTTGCGCTTGCAATCTGCAAAGTATACGTATGAGAAGGACAGGCACACTCTGGGCCATCTGGCGAACGTGTATGCTGCACAGTTCGATGTTCAGGCAGAAACAGATAAGCCGGCCATCTTGGTGACCTCAACTTTCTCCCTCTGTATCTAACGACCGCGTAGGCCCACCCGTTCATTCGTCCGTGTATAATTTTCTCAAATGATGCCAGTAGGACTCCCTGGCACCGTTGCACTCCGTGGCCGCCCAGCGCGGCTCATTTTGCCTTATAGCGCCACGGACCATTAAGCCGACGTCTTCTGGCAAAGTGTTGCGCGCGGCTTTTTCGCATACACCGCCTCCGTACGCGCCCATGCGCGCTCGACTCCTTGCCATCCATGCGCACATTCGCATTTTCAAGCGCTTTTTCTCTCAGTGAAAAAGACAGACCGTTTGTCGGTTCTCAAAGAGAAGGCAGAAACGTCAGCTCTTATCGCTCAATGGCGTGACGCCTGTGCTACGCGTCAGCTTTCCGCGGATTCAATTGCGTCAGTTTTTCGCCGTGCTAAATGTGACTCGTGCGCAAGATTCAAATGCTAGTGCTACGGTACAGCTACTTGCGGAGTTTCAGGTGGCAAGAAAATGTACTTCGTAGATGCATCGAAGTCACTCGACGTTTTCTGCGCTGCTGTCGAAGTATATACTTGAAAGAATAGCATACAGTAGACCTTGAAGATATTTCGCATCGCATGCACTTCACACAGGCTACGCACGCTGTAAGAACCTAAAGACGCAATCGCGTGGTGATGTCCCGGCAACACACTGTTTTGCAAGCGTTTATTTGCCACGCTCGAAATTAGTTGATTTACCAACTACTCTTTAGACCTTGATCACTTCTATTGTTCGCGTAGTATGCTGTAGGAAACTACTTGACGTTTCGTGTGGCTTAATTTTAGTTCAAGGTTGTGCAACAATTGCCGATATTTTATCTACCTTTTATTTTTCTTTCGAGTGTCCCATCATGTTCCACTGTTTGTATACAACATGCGGGTGATTTACATTTACTTTGACTCTCCGCTAGCCTTACGCTAAGGATATAAACGTTTTATGTGCACGTGTATTTCTTCAATGCACTATAAATGTCAATACACTAAAAATAATAGTGTCGAAGTGGAGGGAGGGGGGGGGGGGGTAGCACGTGTCAGGGAGTCTCGAAAGCACCACGTCGAGCGCTGCTGACAGCGTCAGCTACACATACTTGGTGCATATCGAGCGGCTTACATACAGACAAACGGACAGGTGGGACCATGCGTCACGCTTATTCTCGCACCTTGCGTCCCACCTCGCGTAGCCTATATAAACTGAGACAGCTCGATGCATTGTGAGCAAAAAAAAAAAAAACCCTCGCGGGTTCCGAATCACCGATTTTCCCGGCGTGATCGGCGACAATGTATATAGTCCTTTGCTTTTTTCCTTTACTAAGGAGTGTCGCTGCCTTTTTTGTTTCGATAAATCGAGTTTCCTCGGAAAACACTTGTTTTTTGTTTTGTTTTTAACGGCAAATTGCTTTCCGAACAATTTGCGATGACAGTCGTCACTGTTATAAGTGGTTTACATTTTCGTAAAGCTAACGTGAAAGTTATTTTTAAAGCGAACCAATTTCTTTGGCTCTTTCGCCCGTTGAGGTTCGTGGTGGCCGGTAATAGTCGTACTTCCAGCACCGATACCGAGGCGTCGAGGCAGAGGTCTCGCGCAACCGAGTTGCGGGTCACTTCCGTTGCAGGACGCCAACTATGTTCATAGC